>NW_014577474.1:71966-84380 GCF_000485595.1 Priapulus caudatus
AGAGAGAGATAGATCCACCGCCGGCTAAATATATAGCGACTATTTCACCCGATCTCTCAATGATTTAATTTTTGCGCGAACTCTGGTCGTATTCCCTTACTAGCGCGGGCAGCGTTCTCTCTCTCACATCGGGAGTCTATTACTCCCTCTACTTTGTCATTGAAAACGCAAACAGGCAGGTTTAACTCTACCTTCAGCTGGCAAAAAATTCGGGAATTTATTCCTAGAAGATAGTTTGCTAACACTGCCATTAGCGATACAATGGTAGCTTTTAGCGACAGTAGCGGTGCGTTTCACACATTTCATTAATTACAATCGTTAAGCCCGGCGCACACGTGACTAATTTTACTCAATAAATCATGCACGCGTCAAAATACTCACGTGAAATATTTTCAGCGTGCGCCGCACACGTCAGTAAAATTACTCAAGGTATAAGTGGTAATGTAGATCGCGTGACTGTACAAAATGGCGGATACCGATAGTTCGTCTTCCTCCGAAGATGAAGAAATTTTATTATTAGACTGCAATTTAAACGTGGTTTGTCTGTTCGTACTAATTAAGGTTCGCAGTAAATAGAGTAGGTAAACATAATAGCGTAATATATAGTACATATAAAATATAGTATGATGGTGATCAAGGCACAGAGTAGCTTGACAGGAACACCCGCCGTGGAACGTACGTCCATGCACGAGCGGGAGCGGGCAGACTTGCTGCTGCTGCTGCTGCTGCTGCAGTCAGTGCATGGTAGGATATAACCAGAATACATGTGTACTTCTGGTATCATTATCAGTATAATTATCATCGACGTGCAGGTCGACGTGACTTCATTTTGTATCATGTAATTAATTTTGTATAATTAATGTAAAGTTATTGTATAATTGTGTATAATTATTGTATAATTAATTCACTGTATACTGTAATTAATATTAATGTAAAGATAAATACTCTCCGGTGGCAACTGACGATTGCGTAGCACTGAACAGGGATTAGTTTTAACTAAAGATACGTTTTACAATCCAGGAGAATTTTCCTGCGCTGTGTGGATTACGATTGACTACGTCGTGACCACCGCTTCCATCTTCACGATGTTGGCCATCTCTATGGACCGGCTGTGGTCCGTCACCTGGAGTGTTCACTACAGAAACAACAACACGACTAGAAAGACGATCGCCATCATCAGCGTCTGTAACAACCACGTTACAAGGCAACTCCCCCCCCCTCATGCGACGCGGGCTCCCCGCGTCGCTACGTCTATGCCACGGTGTTGCCCCTAGCAACCGTGGCCAAGCAGTATCAGATAATGTGTAACAACCACGTTACAAGGCAACTCCCCCCCCCTCATGCGACGCGGGCTCCCCGCGTCGCTACATCTATGCCACGGTGTTGCCCCTAGCAACCGTGGCCAATCAATAGCAGTATCCGCGTATGTATGTGTATATCGGCATGTGAGCCTATATATCTATGCTACGGTGTTGCCCCTAGCAACCGTGGCCAATCAATAGCAGTATCCGCGTACGTATATGTGTATCGGTATGTGTCCCTATGTGTATCGACGCCGGCATCCTATAATTGAGTTACAGTGGCGAGTGCCGCTAAGTGACCTATCACGTAGAAGGCACGTGACCAATTAGCCGGCGCAGTAGTAAGGGATAGCGAATCCTCGGAGGAGTCCAATAATGCAGTTAGCGGGTTTCTTTGAGGTCCGAGAGGATCCTCGAAGGGGCCCGGTAATGGGATTAGCGGCAGTCTTTGAAATCCGAGAGGATCCTCCGAGGAGGTCAATGATATAATTATCGCGACGTGACCAATTAGCCGACGCCATGGTGAAGGATAGGAGCATCCTCGGAGGAGTCCAATAATGCAGTTAGCGGGTCTCTTTGAGGTCCGAGAGGATCCTCGAAGGGGCCCGGTAATGGGATTAGCGGCAGGCTTTGAAAGCCGAGAGGATCCTCCGAGGGGTTCAATAATATAGTTATCTCGAGCCCAAGGGCTCGGGATTGTGAAAGGCAGGCGTATACCCACACACACACGCACACACAGGCGTACACGCGCACCCATGAACACACACGCACACAGCGAAGATCGCTCAATACGCAAGCATACATAAGAAATACATCATCATCATAATCAGCATCATCATCATCATCATGATCATGATCATCATCGTGAGCATCATCATAGCTTGCTCATACATAAGAAATGGCGGGAATTGTGAAGCTACAAAGCCATCTAGGCATGCGCGAATGTGCGCGCTAACTAATGCACGCTGCGCGGAGATCGCAACACTCGCACGCGATGCGCACAAGTGAGTAATCTACGATAGTAATGAACTACAATCTTTAATACTGCAAGCAGCAACGTAGTCATAGTGGAACAGTAAAGCTAAACCGGCAAAAGATCAGTTTCACTCACCTAGCCGACGATACGGCGCTTGAAACAGGATCGTCAGTCTCGAGCGGTAGACAGAAGTCAGTGTCGGCACTGTGATCGTATAGGAAGCACCGTGGAAATGACCACAACCAGGAACATGATCGACGCTCACTGGCACCAAAATGTAACGATGTTTCTTACGTTACTTGATAGTTATAGATTCTAATGTTGTATGCATAGCCAAAAGACATAGATAAAGAGAAAGCCAGTTATACCATGGTTCGAAGTTATAGATTCCGTAGTTTAATGCTGGTACTTCAAGCACAGAGTACAGAGCCGTGGTCGCGGTCGTGCGTATTCGAGCCTGGTTGGGGAGCGAATTCCCCGACTTTCCTTGCGCTCTCCGCCTTTTATACACTGGCACGACCGCGAACCACGCATGCGCCGTGGTTTGTTACACAAATTTACGTGGAAGGTTCGAGGGAAGCTACCTTTAATTATGCTGAGAGGGTCTATGTCCTCCAGGGTACTGCCGGAACGTACCCTGGTACTAAATACTACTATCTAATATGCCGGACCGTACCTCGCCTACTCCACTAACGAGTCTAGGGAATCGCCCCGGGTCACTCCGTTATACAAAAAGAAAGACCCGCTAGATAGACAATACTATCGTCCGGTGAGTGTTCTACCGGCGATATCCAAAATTTTTGAAAGGGCCATATCTGAGCAGATGGCTGTATTTTTTAAAGACATTTTCAATCCAATGCTGTCCGCTTTTCGACCTGGGTATAGTTGTCAATCAACTCTGTTGGCTCTCACCGAGGAGTGGCGGGCAGCGTTGGATAGAAATGACTATGTAGCTGCTATTTTAATAGATTTATCGAAAGCGTTCGACTGTCTGCCGCACGATCTGATCCTGGAAAAACTCAAAGCTTACGGTTTGTCGGAAGGTGCTGTAACACTAATGGGAAGCTATCTCTCAAACCGTGAGCAATGTGTGCAGCTCGGAAGCAGTACGAGTACTTTTCTAAATATCACAAAGGGCATACCCCAGGGTTCGATTTTCGGACCCATAATTTTTAATATTTTTATAAATGATATATTCTATTTTGTAAACAAAACACACCTCGTTAATTATGCCGATGACAACACCCTTTCATATTGCCATCCAGAGTTCGAGCAGCTAAAACAAACTCTTGAAGCTGAAAGCGTGTCACAAGTCGAATGGTTCTCCGACAACCAGATGGAAGCAAATCCAGAGAAATTCCAAGCTCTGAGTGTCGGGAAACGGACATTCGAAAAAAAACCAGTATTTTATGTAGCCAACAATAGTATACCATGTGAGGAATCTGTCATTTTACTAGGAGTGGAAATAGATTATTTATTAAATTTTGACAAACATGTTGGTAAAATGTGCAAAAAGGCGCCTCACAGCAAATTAATGTTCTGAAGCGTATAGGGAAGTTTTTAACATTAGAAGGACGGAAGGCTGTGTATCATGCTTTTATCATGTCAAATTTTAATTTTTGTCCGTTGACATGGCACTTTTGTAAAAAAGCAAACACAGACAAGCTGGAAAGACTCCATTGTAGGGCATTGAAATTTGTATACCAGGAACATGACAGCTCATATGAGGAGCTTTTACATAACAAGTGCCGCGGAGCGACATCACTCATCTAACGTCTACTGTGGTGACTCTGTGGTGGAGTGGTGGGATTCTAGTAAACCTTGTTAATCCCCAATGTGTTCACATACACGCCAAAACAGTGGAAGGCACAGGGATGGTATCAGGAACCTTCTCAAAGGAATGTTCGTTGGGATTGTTATGAAAGTTGCCACGAGATGGCGCGTACGTTTAAGTGTCTTAAGATTCAAGATGGAAGCTCCCATCGTACGTAGTAGCAACAACGGCTGCGACTAGGGACAGCGCGTCTCCCAAGGTACCGAATTCTCTCCCTAGAGGGCCTTATTATTATTATTATTTTGAATTAGGGATAGGGTTAGGGTTAGGATTAGGGTTAGGGTTAGGGTTAGGGTTAGGATTAGGGTTAGGGTTAGGATTTGGGTTAGGGTTAGGGTTAGGGTTAACTGATTTTATTAATTGTTAATTAATAATGCGCCATCTAGCGGATCACTATCTCTCCCCTGAAACCTACTATTTCGGATTTGGGAGACGCGCTGTCCCTAGTAGCATCCAGCAACAACTATTTGCAAGACAGAATAGGTAAGCACTCATCCATTTACCTACGCAAGCCCACAGGCTGAAATAGAGAGATGCCACCTGTAACTAATTAACGCAGGCAAAAACTACACAGTAATATCACCACCACATGCACTGGCAGTGGCCACTGGCAGTGGCATACATTACATCAAGAGCATATAAAGAAGGAGAGCGTACAAGGGTAAAATGCTGAAACCATGCTGCAGTATTAGTCGAATTAATAAACCTTTC
This sequence comes from Priapulus caudatus, assembly GCF_000485595.1. Lineage (NCBI taxonomy): Eukaryota > Metazoa > Priapulida > Priapulimorpha > Priapulimorphida > Priapulidae > Priapulus > Priapulus caudatus. Next base: position 76,789 of record NW_014577474.1, read on the forward strand.
CCGTTTTATTTTGACGATCCTTTGCAGTATTATTGATTAGCTGTCTTACCTTGTTCATATAAAACAAACCGCATGTCCCTACGATGCCCCTACGCTGAGATAATGAGCGGTGGAAATCTGGTATTTTCACCGAAACCCCACTCGAGATCAGTGTTTACTGCGTCCCTCACTCGAAGTGTTATAACTTCGGGAAACCTCGCGTGTCCCGAATGACGTCTGTTATTGATTGCCATAGTGATGACCCCCACCTGTGCCCACCTCACGCCCACCTCACGCTGGATGTATAGTAAACTCTGGTAGTATTACGTGAGTCAGCACCACTATGGCGCTACACAGCGGCGCCCGGAAGCAACCCACAGTGGAAACACTTCGAGAGACAGTCGCAGTTCACACTGATCTCGAGTCGGTTTTAGTTGAAGATACCAGATTTTCACCGCTCATTATCTCAGCGTAGGGGCATCGTAGGGACATGCGGTTTGTTTTATATGAACAAGGTAAGACAGCTAAACTGCAAAGGATCGTCAAAATAAAACGGGAAAGGTTTATTAATTCGACTAATACTGCAGCATGGTTTCAGNCCTTCACTTGCGCTCTGGGGTACACTAGCATTTACGATACGCAGATATGGCTTGCCTTAGCCATTGCGGCAGCCGATCCCGTCCCTGCTGAAAATGTGTCTGCTAGAAAGTAACTTGTTTCTGTCCAAACACTGCCATTTTGTCCTTATTCAGCTTTAAGTTGGCTTGTTCAAAGTCGCTGTAGTACCGGTTTCAGGTTTTTGTCGTGCGATTCTTGGGTTTGTCCATACACAATGATGTCATCCTGACATGTTTTTGGCATCCCTTTAAACACCGGATAACACTGGCGCTGATTAGTGCATTCTGAAAGATCTCCGAACGGCGTTGATACCTGAACATTAACGTCTTTTTGTATCTGAACAGTTCCAACATGCCGTTGAGAATGTCGTCAATGTATCGACTCTCAGTTGGAGTTCAGTTGATGATACGCCTGACCTTAAAATCCAGCAGCAGCTAAAAACTGATGCACCATTCAAGTCTGTGATCAGCATCGTCGTATTGTCGGCTTAAATGACAATGTTTGCTGTGCGTCTTTTTATCGGCTTTCATTTGCTTTCCTCATGTCCACACATATCCGAACCTGCATTGTTCTTTTTGTACCACCAGCAATAGGGCTGACCCAATGGCATTGGACCGCTACCTTGCTCGATAGTCATCTCTTTGAGTTTGTCATGTTCCTTCTCGACAGCTTTCCTGTACGTGGAATGGAATGACGTGCGATGTGGTTTGTTTGCTTTGGCTCACATTCTCGTCGATGTAATAAATTCACCTGTATGTTTTCCGCTTTGCCCATACCCTTGAAGATGTCGAAACTTCCCGCTATTTGGTCTGCCTCCTAGATGCCAGCATCTCTGTGCTACATGTATAATGCCTGATCTTCAGCTGCTCTGTAGCCTAAAAGGTTAACCGGTGCTGCATCGTACAGACATGACTATTAGTCCTCCACAACGGCTTCTTGGTCATACTGTATCTTGGTTTAAGTACTCACGGTAGGCATAAGGTTTCTTGAGCCATAAGGGTAGAGCCTTAGTCGTCGTGTTGAAACAGCAGTGCACGTGGGAGGTGCCCCTTACGGTTGAAAGTTTCGCGTGTCTATGATGTCACTGATGGCCCTGGTTGTCACATTCATTCTTAGCGACTTTCCCCTCAATTTCTTTTACATCGGCATGTTAGTAGCTTTGGTCCCCGGTGGGCTGAGTCTGCGCACGCAAACGTGGTATCTGCATCGTCCGAGAATATCCGATGCTGATGTGCTTTCATGCTCTGGCTGTAGAAGCTTTGTCCTCTGTGACGTGAATCGCTGACTGTTCCTGCTCTTCCTGTGTCTTGATCTAGCACACGCACGAAGTGGTTAAGCTTCGGCACTTGATCCTACAATGACTTGCCCCTGGCTGAAGATATGGCTTACTTTGGGGGTGTGGATACATCCACCACAGATATAGGCACGGTCCTAGCTTCCCTACCCACCAGTGCGTGAGGGCTTCTGTATCTGTGTGAGGTAGCTTCGTCGGCTTTTGTCGCAGGGTCCTGCTGTTTCTTATGAATACGGTTTTTGAATAACGAGTGTTGTACGGTGCCCTACCATCGTTCGTCACCTTCAATACACTTGCCTCGTGGCTATCTGACAGCTCTAGTGTTCTACCCCTATACTAGCAGTTTGCCATGTGCTCAAAATCCGTTTCCCGTAGGAGGCACGTTACGTCTTAGGTCCGGATGATCTGGACCGTGCACTGAACATCTGTGTTTTGATTTCCCGGTCGTTCCTGTCGATGCCAAACTCATCCGTGTCACGCTCATTGATCGTTAGCCGTGTGGGTGTGGTATGTGCCAGGACTCCCAACAGCTGTTTCTCCTTCCTGAAGCAGGTAGAACTTCACTGCTCCTATATTTCTCTCTGGGTTGAAGTAGTTTGTTAACTGTTCAGCGGGCGAAGCTCAAAGCTCACTCTTCACTCCTGTTCGGGCAGGCGTGATGAAACTTCAATACACTTCGTCACCAGCATAGTGGTAGAATTATAGCTCTTTTCCGTTTTTGGTGTGGTTCATGTTTCAATGCTAACATCACCGATTCTCCAACTTCGCCACCCATCTTCGCCCGATCTCAGTCCAGTGTTGCCACTGTCCGCGTGCACGGCGACGCTGGAAATTGTGGGTGGTCACGGTTGTCATTGCTCCGTTTCCCTATTGAATCAGTCGTTGAAGCGTAGGCTTCCCCAGCTCGGTTCTGTAAGCCCGCCAGTGCTCGTACGTAGCGCTGCACACGTAGGTCTTCGCCTGATCGGATATGGCAGGAAAACACACTGAGACGTTTCAGTTTCAATTTCAGTTGCTAGAAAAGTTGGAACAAACGGCTGCGCTGCTCCAACTGGCAATTGGCACATTGGTATGCACTTTGGAACCGTTTCGTATACGATGGCGTTTGCCTTCGTTCAACGCGTCAAAACCTGTCTCTGGAATATGCCACTGATCTGTTTTCACTCCAGCCTTTCCGTCCTCGTGCGCCAGAAATATTAGTGTGTAAGCCTGCCTCTGAACACTGTACCAAGTAAACAGCGTCTGTTACTGTTCATCACACACATGGCTCAAGAAACCCCAGGTATGTATTTATTCCCACCGATGACGTGGTTTGCATATACAATGAGTGTTCATAGATCACGTGTTGGTCGAGTTAAACGAATACAGAAAGTAAAGCATAACATACTAACTACATCTACAAACACTAAAACAGGCGAGCTTTCTTGATAGACTGAAGTTGGCAAGGGTCCACTCGATATATCAAAGAAAGACCGCTAGAAGAAATAGTCTATCGTCCGGTGATGTTAATTCCCGGCGATATCCAAATTTTGAAGGGCCATATCTGAGGCAAGATGGCTGTATTTTTTAAAGACATTTCAAATCCAATGCTGTCCGCTTTTCGACCTGGGTATAGTTGTCAATCAACTCTGTTGGCTCTCACCGAGGAGTGGCGGGCAGCATTGGATAGAAATGACTATGTAGCTGCTATTTTAATGGATTTATCGAAAGCGTTCGACTGTCTGCCGCACGATCTGATCCTGGAAAAACTCAAAGCTTACGGTTTGTCGGAAGGTGCTATAACACTAATGGGAAGCTATCTCTCAAACCGCGAGCAATGTGTGCAGCTCGGAAGCAGTACGAGTACTTTTCTAAATATCACAAAGGGCGTACCACAGGGTTCGATTTTGGGACCCATAATTTTTAATATTTTTATAAATGGTATATTCTATTTTGTAAACAAAACACTCCTCGTAAATTATGCCGATGACAATACCCTGTCTTATTGCCATCCGGAGTTCGAGCAGCTAAAACAAACTCTCGAAGCTGAAAGCGTGTCACTAGTCGAATGGTTCTCCGACAACCAGATGGAAGAAAATCCAGAGAAATTCCAGGCTCTGAGTGTCGGGAAACGGACATTCGAAAAGAAACCAGTATTTCATGTAGCCAACAATAGTATACCATGTGAGGAATCTGTCATTTTACTAGGAGTGGAAATAGATTATTTATTAAATTTTGACAAACATGTTGGTAAAATGTGCAAAAAAGCCTCACAGCAAATTAATGTTCTGAAGCGTATAGGGAAGTTTTTAACATTAGAAGGACGGAAGGCTGTGTATCATGCTTTTATCGTGTCAAATTGTATTTTTTGTCCTTTGACATGGCACTTTTGTAAAAAGGCAAACACAGACAAGCTGGAAAGACTCCATTGTAGAGCATTGAAATTTGTATACCAGGAACATAAAAACATTACATAAAAATAAAACAAGTTCCCTCCACCTTGGGCGTCTCCGAAACATTGCCACAGAGACTTTTAAAATTATTCACGGACAGTCCCCAGTTTATTTAAAGAATTTTATCCACATGCGGAAATCTGCGTACTCTTTTAAATACAAAAGTGTCTTAACCACACCAAATATCAGAACTGTGACATATGGCACAAATAGCTTTAGAACATTAGCTGCACAAAGGTGTGGAACAGTCTGCCAGAAAATGCCAGACAGACTGTATGTTTTAACGAGTTTAAAATGTTTATCAAAACATGGAATGGTTTTGCATGCCAAATGTGCAATGTGCAAATGATCTTGTTATCTGCAGTATGTTTTTAGTAAATTTTTGCGGATAGCAACATCTGTAACTGTTGCTATAAATTGTAAATATCTATGTATTATACCTAAAATTTATTCATGTACTCGAATGCGTGTATAGTATGCATGTTTTAAAATTGTTATGTACTGTTTTATTTATTGGTCAACCTTTGTTAGTTGGTCGGTCTTAAAAGCTCTTCGGAGCTTATGTTTTTTCTCGTTGTAAACATACCGACTATAAATAAAGCTTACTTGAACTTGAACTTGATTTCACTGCGCGTTGTCTTATAAAAGGTATTTGAAAATACCTCCAATGTTGTTCAAATTCTCAGATGTTGTTGACACGTTCGCATTGCTCTGCCAAGCAACCGTACAGCGGGTGCAACCCGTAGCAACATGTGACGTCACCTAACTGATTCGGGGCTAAATTGTTTGGCAAACAATTCGGCATTGGCGCCAGATTGCCAGATTTCGCACCTCTTTCTTGTGGGTTTTAAGCAAACGTGCAGTGAAATTGGAGGAACTAGAGTTTATTTTGTCATAAAGTAGTGTAATTATGCATGACACGAAGTATTTGCTAGTCTAGTACTGGAGAAATTAGCGTTTGGATGCGCATATTGTGGCTTTAAGGGAGAATCAGAGAACAAAACAAGGTAAAGTTTGAATATATTTATTCACATATTGATAGAATAAAAAGTTGAAACTACGCAAAACGCTGTAAAACAGTGTCATGCTCTTCTCTATTATGGACTCTTGATATTAATATATATCTGAAGATAAATGTGGGACCGTTAATTATTTTGTTATCTTTATGTGCCCTAGACATTCACACTAGAATTCTATCCATAGGTGCAAGGGTGTAGAAAACCTTCCCTTTCTTTTCCCTTCTTCACCTTTTCGCTATCTTTTCTGCGCATTATTCATAACACCTCCCTAACCTGTCACCCACATCTATATTATTCTCCATGCTGTTCTGCTATTAAACCCCTTTTACCCCTCCTCATTATTAATATTATGCCTAAAAAAAGACGTTTGTTTCTGCTAACGAGCAGTTTTGTATTCTAACAATACTAATACGCGTGCAGTGTAAATTAAATTACTATGTGGTGTGTGTCAAAACTCCCTGTGTTCTGATAGATCGGCTCTGTGTACAGATTGCAGTGTAGATAGACGGTTGTGTAGCAGTGTTCGTGTGTATGTACTCACAACTTTATAGTGATAAAATCGGAATCAACTGAGCAACACCGTATGACAGCACGTAATATTAACTAAAGGTAGGTTCTAATGAAGTATTTGATTCAATGACTCAGCAAGCTGTGGGTGTACAGTGTTCAGTATTGTTAGGGTCTAGTGCTGAAATCAAATTCACCAGCACAGCTACTCTTATCAACTGCGAGGCCCAATGAAATCAAGTTTAATTGTACAAGGCAAGCACTTCTTGCCATACATATGAATCAAGAATCCATAATCGAGAAGAGTATGACACTGATTTAACAGTGTTTTGCGTAGTTTTCAACAAGAAATTATTCTATCAATATGTGAATAAATATGTATTCAAACTTTACCTTGTTTTGTTCTCTGATTCTCCCTTAGTCATATGAAACCACCATGCAGTTTACTTGAAAATCGTATGTGTTCTTCAAAAAAATTCTTTGAATACGACACAGTTTCACACAATTTTTCCCATGATTTGCATGATATCAGGAGTAGATAATAGAAGATTCTATTATCTACTCCTGATGATATGAATAGAAGTTTCTAGCAGCGGCAGCACCAGATTTAATTGTTACTACGGGACGCTGGGGATATTAGGTAAGCACAGTAACAGCACTTGTTTCACTTCTTGCCAAAAAAAAACATGGCAACACAGCTAAAATCTGCTGCTAGCTTGCTGTGAGCACATTTATTTTTAACACACTGGAAACACGCTTACTAAGCTTGCATACAATTCAATGTCTAATATCCCCAGCGTCCCGTAGTAACAAATCTGGTGCTGCAGCGCTAGAAACTTTTATTCATGTCATGCAAATCGTGGGGAAAATAGTGTGAAACCGTGTATTCAAAGAACTTTTTTGAAGGACACACGATTTTCAGGTAAACTGGTGGTGTCATATGATTAAAGCCGCAATATGTGCATCCAAACGCTAATTTCTCCAGTACTAGACTATAGCAAATACTTCGTGTCATGCATATATATAATCATACTACCTTATGACAAAATAAACTGTAGTTCCTCCCATTTCAGGCAGAACTGGGGGCTCAGGGATAGAGAAGATGTCCAGTCCTATCTTATCAACTAACATCATCCTATCCAATCACCGTACTGGACGTGATCTCTATCCTTGAACCGAACTGGGAAGCATATAGACAACAGAAACAAAGTAAACAGGTTGAAAAAGCAAGCAATACGGCTATATTTTGCCGAACGATGCGGTGGTGGCACAAAATCGAATGATTTCTGGTCCACCATACGCCCTTTTCTCTCTGAAAAAGGGAATACTAAACAGAACCAAATTCACCTGAGACACAACAATGAAACCGTCTCAAACCAAAACGAGGTATGTAATCTTTTTAATGAGTACTTCGTTAATGTTGCCTCGAAAATTGGAGAAAACTGTAAATGTACGAGCTAGACACAGAACATCCAAGTATAAAGGCTATTCGGAAAAATATACCACCTCCTGACACCCCGTTCAACTTCCAGGAAGTTTCTGAACGGATGTAAGAAAAATATATTGACAAAATAGGCAAGAAAAAAGCAACGGGGATTGACAAAGTATCACCAAAGATAATTCATATGGCGAAGGATGAAGTAATCTCCCCAATAACAAGAATTGTCAACCTAACACTATAGTGTTGTAAGCTCTTGCCTCTGAACACTCAAGTAAACAGTCTGTTTTACTGTTCATCACACA
>NW_014577474.1:84426-85646 GCF_000485595.1 Priapulus caudatus
CAATCTGTGTTTTGATTTCCCGGTCGCTGTCTGGAAACTCACATGTCATCGCTCATTGTCTTAGCCGTGTGTGGTATGTGCCAGTGACTCACCAGCAGCTTGTTTCTCCTTCCTGAACAGGTAGACTTCATACTCCATATTTCTCTTGGGGTTGAAGTAGTTTGTCAAACTGTCACGGGCGAGCTCAAAGTCATATTCACTCCCTGTGTCGGGCAGCGTGATGAAAACTTCATACACTTCGTCACCAGCATAGTGTAGAATTATAGCTCTTTTCCGTTTTGGTGTGGTTATGTTTAATGCTAACATCAGATTCTCCAACTTCGCCACCCATTTCGCCCATCTCAGTCCAGTGTTGCCACTGTCCGCGTGCACGGCGAACGCTGGAAATTGTGGTAGGCCGGTTGTCATTCTCCGTTTCCTATTGAATCAGCGTTGAGGTAGGCTTCCCCAGCTTTCTGTAGCACCAGTGCTCGTACGTAGGCTTGCACACGTAGGCTTCGATCGATATGGCAGGAAAACACACTGAGACGTTTCAGTTTCAATTTCAGTTGCTAGAAGTTGGAACAAACGGCTGCGCTGCTCCAACTGGCAATTGGCACTGGGTATGCACTTTGACACCGCTTTTCCCGTATAGATGTGCGTTTGCTCCTTCGTTTCAACCGTCAAAACCTGTCTCTGGATATCCACTGATCTGTTTTCACCCACCTTTCAGTTCCTCGTCGCCAGAATATAGTGTTGTAAGCCCTTGCCTCTGAACACTCAAGTAAACACGTCTGTTTACTGTTCATCACACAGGCTCAAAGACCCCGTATGTTTTATTCCCACCGTGACGTGTTGCATATACAATAGTGTCATAGATCACGTGTTCGTAAACGAATACAGAAAGTAAAGCATAACATACTAACTACACTACAAACACTAAAACAGGGAGCATTTCCTGATAGACTGAAGTTGGCAAGGGTCACTCCGATATACAAAAAGAAAGACTCGCTAGATAGACAATACTATCGTCCGGTGAGTGTTCTACCGGCGATATCCAAAATTTTTGAAAGGGCCATATCTGAGCAGATGGCTGTATTTTTTAAAGACATTTTCAATCCAATGCTGTCCGCTTTTCGACCTGGGTATAGTTGTCAATCAACTCTGTTGGCTCTCACCGAGGAGTGGCGGGCAGCATTGGATAGAAATGACTATGTAGCTGCTATTTTAATGGATTTATC
>NW_014577474.1:86045-97565 GCF_000485595.1 Priapulus caudatus
CGTATGTTTTATTCCCACCGTGACGTGTTGCATATACAATAGTGTCATAGATCACGTGTTCGTAAACGAATACAGAAAGTAAAGCATAACATACTAACTACACTACATTCCTCCTCTACTTGGATTAAAAATTATATTCGTCTGCGTCAACTTTAGACTCATTTCAGTATCTGTATATTATAGACACATCGGCTAAACTGGACTTCGAATGAAAACTTTTATGCGTTAACCAAACTTGTTCATCAGTTAAACATTTGAAAACAGTAATCTCTACACTAGTAGTAAGTCACAATATAAAATCAATTTCTTTAACAAACAGCTATGTTTTAACCTACAGCTCCTAACGTCGTCTGTAAGTTACAACGAATCTAAATATGCATAACAAACTCTTTGAAACGCGCAGGCGCTTGCTTGGTACGTGTAGAGCGTCTTACGTTCCCCTCTGCGTTGTCGCGTAGAGCATCGTGTGGTTCGTCCAATGGTAACTCCACCATTGCTTCATCATCCATTTCTTCTCCATTCGCGACTGGATGTACGCGTTTGAACTTCGAAAGATTGCATGTTATCTCATGATCTCCCCGCTTAGCTGTTACCATGCTCCCTTTTCGATTCTGCACCTTGTATGGTCGTGGATCGTACGGTGTAGACAGCTTATTTGACTTTTGCTGCTTCACTATCATATGACCGTATCACCGATTTGAATTCTACTTTATCTTGCATGTTATTTGTAGTCAGCATAGGACTTCATCTTGTCCTTCCTCCGCTTATCGACTGCACGAATATCTCGAGCTTTCCTGTCTCCCTGAAGGTTAGTTTCTGGTAGTTGTACCTTCATCTTTCGGTTGTTGAGAGCTTCTGCTGGTGACATCCCAATGCTCGAGTGCGGCGTCGCTCGATATTGACGAAGAAATCGAACTAAATCGCTCTTCCAATTTCGACCTTCGATGTTAGACACTCGGATTGTCTTATTTAGTGTTTTCATGAATCGTTCAGCTTCTCCATTTGCCTGTGGCCACAACGGTGTAATACGTCGATGATGAAATCCCAACTCTTCTGCAAACGATGAGAATTCTGCACCATTAAACGGCGGTCCGTTGTCGGTTTTCACTGTGTCTGGTATACCTTGCCTGGCAAATATGCTATCTAGTTTAAGAATTGTGGCCTTCGATGATGTACTTGTCACCAGCTCTACCTCTGGAAACCTACTGTACTCATCTACCACTACTAGCAAGTATTCTCCCGTCGGAAATGGACCGGCAAAATCTACTGCCACTTCTTTCCATGGTCCGCAAGGTAGTGTTGTCATCTTGAGAGGTTCTGGTCCTTCTGCGTTGTTGGCGGTAGCAGCTTGGCATGGCAAACACTGCTTAATTCGCTCTTCCACCAAACGATCTATACCCGGAAACCAAACCTTCTCGCGTAACAAGCTCTTGGTCTTGACGACACCTTGATGTCCGACGTGGGCCAATTCGATTGCTTGCTGACGTAACGAAACCGGCAACACAATGCGTGTGTTCCTCAGCACCAAGCCATTAAAGACTGCTAACTCATCCTTCACTGTCAGATATGGAACAAGTTCCTCATCTGCCCAGTGTCCATGTTCAATTGCACGGATTAGTCTCTGTAGTACCGGATCTCTCAAAGCATGTTCCTCTACGTCTCTCACAGTGAGTGCCTTGGGCACACTGTTTGTACACACGTAATTTATATAGTCTTCGGCCGCGTCTGTCGCTGCTGGTTGATCCGGATGCCTACTCATGTAGTCAGCAGGATTTTCGTCGTCTTTTCCTGGACGGTAGCTGAGAGTATACTTATACGGTAACAACCGTAACCTCCATCGGTCAATCCTGGCAGATGCTTGCTTATGACTGGCAACTAACTCAATCAGCGGCTTGTGGTCTGTTATAATATCGAATTCACTCCCATACAGATAGAGATGAAAGTGTTCAGCACCCCATACTACTGCTAGCATTTCTCGTTCTGTTTGTGAATATCGCTGTTCAACACTAGATAGTGCTCGGCTAGCAAAACTAACGACTTTCCCGCCTTGGCATAACATGGGGGCTACGCCTACTGGACTTGCGTCTACTACCACTTCTGAACGCTTGGTTGGATCAAAATACTCCTCTTTGCACACGCTGGTCAGTTTATGCTTGAGGTCATCAAGTGCTTTCTGTTGCACACATGTCCACTCCCATTGAGCACCTTTATGTGTTAGTTCACGGAGTGCAGACGTCACATCAGAATAATTTGGTATAAACCTGGATACATATTGTGCCATCCCTAGTAGCGATCTGACTTCACTTGCGCTCTGGGGTACACTAGCATTTACGATACCAGATATCTTCCTAGCATCGGCAGCGATCCCGTCCCTGCTGAAAATGTGTCTGTAGAAAGTAACTTGTTTCTGTCCAAACCTGCATTTGTCCTTATTCAGCTTTAAGTTGGCTTGTTCAAGTCGCTCTAGTACCGCTTTCAGGTTTTTGTCGTGCGATTCTTGGGTTTGTCCATACACAATGATGTCATCTGACATGTTTTTGCATCCCTTTAATCCAATCCTTACACTCATCGACATTGGCTCGCACAATAATTTCTAACTACATAGCAGTGATATTTGCCAGACAAACAAGTCCGTTTGTGTAGTTATAGACCGTTGAACTCTCTACTGAAGACGCCAGGCATACGCGCGTAGCCAATCTAAAAAGCTCATCGCCCCTTCAAGGAGAAGAGCAAAACTCGCTCGAAGCAGCGCGAGACACAGTGCGATAACCTGATAGCGTTACACTGCCACAAGGGCTACACCACGCTTCCCCCCCACCCACCCCTCTGTAGATCCATTGAGTAACCGATACTAGTTTCTCAAGTGCTGCGTCTGCGCGCGCACTCCTGGTCCACTCTGCGGTTTCTCTCTAATAATAATCACAAGAAATAATACTCTTTTTATGTCCGCTCCAAGACCCATGCAGTGGAACACCTGTCACTCTCTGCCTGCCTGCATTAAGCAACAGCCCACCACCAAAACTTAGGTACGCTCTCGGGTCACTACATCGTGGTCCTTCTCTTCAGAATCAATTGAAGTTAAGGCAATTCACAGAATTATCTTCTTCGACTTCATCTATCGATCTCACTCTCTTCGAGTCCTCCATCTCTATCTTATCTCCTCTGTCTATCTCATCTAGCTCGTCGCGAGAGAGAAAACATGAAAGTGCGATCCATCTGCTCTCTTTCTCGGCCTCTCTCTCCTCCATCCACCTCTCCGGCTCTCCACTCGCTCCACTATCGGTCACTGTCATCGCCACGTCTGGCTGGGGCGGAATTCTCGTCTCCAATCCTCTCCCAGCCCTCTCACTCCTATCCCTCTCCACGTCTCTCTCTGCGTCGCCCGTTTAAAAGTGGATACAATTCTCTCCCTCTCTCTCTCTCTTGCTCCTCTCTCCTCCTTTCCACCTCATATCTCTCGTCTCGATCGCCACCTCCCGTAGAACCATCTCTCACACCAATCATCTCGTCTCACTTCGTCTCGTCGATAGCCCGCTCTCTCTCTCTCTCCTCCCCTCAGGCTCACTCTCGTTCTCTCTCTTCGCCTTCTAGCATCCTTCGCTGTCCTCATCTGCCACGCCGTCTGTCATCCTTTCTCCTCCCTCTGTTTTTACTTCTCTCTTACTCTCTCTCTCTCTCTCTCCTCCTTTTCTCTCATTTTCCTCTTCTTCTTCCTTATCTCCTCTCTCCGTTCTCTCTCTCTCCTGAGCCCCTTCTTCTTTTGTCGCTTCTCACTTTCTCTCTCTCTCCTTCATCGTGTCTTAACAACTGGTATGCGAGCTCGATGATCGAAACAGAGAGAATATTCCCTTTCTTTCTCCCTCTTCTCTCCACTCTCTTTCGTTTTCTATTAACACGGTTTCGCGGGTCTACCGCTCATTTGCGTCACGCGGTTCTCTCTTCCCTCTTTTCCACTTGTGTTTCCTGGCTATAATTCCTTGCCTGGCTCAATATATGGCTCATCTTATCTGTTCTCACAGAATTGGGCGTTATCTTTGTCCCGTTCGATGATCGTACCTTCTTCTTCTTACGTCACCACCAGCTCTTACCCGTCTGGATAATGTCCCTAACTGTACTCCATTCTACCCACTCCGTCTCGTCATCGCTCATCTCTCTCTCTTTCTCTCTGCCCTATCTATCTATATATCTCTCCTACACTCTCTCAGTCCGTCTCCTGCGAGTGGGCGACCAGGGTCTCACGCCTACAATCACTAGCGAGAGCTATTTCTCTCTCTCTCTCCTTCTCATACCTTCTCTTCTTGTCCCGTGGAATCCTAATGGACCGCAAAAATGCTTATCGTACTCTTGCTACTGTGCCTCGTTGTTCCGTTGGTTCTCCAGTTGCTCGTCTCTGTCCGCGGCAGAGGTAGGTTTCGTTTGCCTCATCTTGAGGAGCGTGTTGCTGGTTCCTTCTGCGTTGTTTCGGGCACGGTAGGCAGCCGTTTGTGTCTATGCAGGCGCAACGAACTTGCTTGGTAATTCGCTCGTTTCACAGCCAGACCAACGACTAATACCTGGAACTGCCGCAAACCTTCTCGAGTAAACGAAGCTCTTGTCTTGCCACGACACCCCTTGGATGTTCCCGACGTGGGCCAATTCGATTGCTGTTGCTGTACGTAAAGCGAAACCGGTCGCACGTGCGGGGTGACGCGAACAATGCGTGTGTTCCTCGCAGCCACCAAGCCATTAAAGACTGGCTAACTCATCCTTCACTGTCAGATATGGAACAAGTTCCTCATCTGGCCCAAGTGTCCATGGTTCAATTGCACGGATTAGTCTCTGTAGTACGATCTCTCAAAGCAATGTATCCTCTACGTACTCTCTCAAGTGAGTTGCCTTGGGCAAACACTCGTTTGAACAACACGTTTAATATTATAAGTCTTCGGACCCGCGTCTGTTTGACAGCTGTTGATCCGATGCCTACCTCAGTGTAGTTCAGCAGGATTTTCGTCGTCTTTTCTGGAAATGTAGCTGAGAAGTAATAGACTGTATATCGGTAACAACCGTGAACCTCCATCGGTCAATCCTGGCAGATGCGTTGCTTAGAAACTTGGCAACTAACTCAATCACGGCCCTTTTTTTTGTGGTCTGTTATGAATATCGAATTCAGCTCCATACAGATAGAGATGAAAGTGTTGCAGCACCCAGAGGGTGCATACTACTGGCTACATTCTCTCAGTTCTGTATTTGTGAATGATCGCTGGTCAACCTAAGATAAACTGCTCGCGGCTAGCAAAACGTAAGACTTTCCGCGCCTCTGGCATTAACATGGGGGCTACCGCCTATCTGGAACAGCTTGGGCGTCTAACCTACCACTTCTGAACGTGGCCACTTGGCGTTGGATCAAATAGCTCCTGCTTTCACACACTGGTCAGATTATTCATGTAATGTCCTGGTGTAGGCTCATTTAAAATGTACAAGAGGTTGCGGTTTCATGTTGCGACACAACAATTCGGCACCGGTCCCATGAGCAAGCTCTGCGATTTATGTGGTGTAGTTCACGGAGTCAGACGTACTCAGAATAATTGGTATAGAACCTCTGGAGTACATATTGTGCCACCCTATGAGCGATCTGGACTTCAGACGTTGCGCTCTGGGGTACACTAGCATTTACAGATACAGGATATCTTCCGAGCGGGATCGTCGGCAGCGAGAGAGGCGTCCCATGCCTCTGGCGAAGGAATGCTGTTCTGGTAGAAGAGTAAATGTTTCTGTCCAAGGGAAAAACCTGCAGTTTGTCCTTATTCAGGCTTCTAAGGCGTTTGGGCTGTGGGTCCAAGGTCGCTCACTAGGGTACCTTTGGTTGCTTCAAGGGTTTTGTTGTCACGTTTTGCGGCGAGTTGCTTGGGTTTGTCGCTTAAACAAGATGTTCGAGTTCACCGCTGCCTATACCAAGAATCTCGAGACGTGTGAGTTGTTAGAAGAGAAATTCCGATGATGTCATGTGTGGACGTTGGACGGACTGTTTTTTGGCATCCTTTAGAGAGCCGAGGTCATAACACTCGTCACTATAGTGCATTCTTCTGAAAGATCTCCGAAAGCGGCGATTGAATACGCGAACATTAACCTTTTGTATCTGAATAACAGTCCGCAACATGCGATTGAGAATGTCGTACAATTAAATCGGACTCACTCAGGTTGGGGAGGTCCCAGGGTTGATGAACGGCCTGAGCTCTTCAGATAAGGTCCAGCGACAGCTGAAAAACTGATGCACCAGTTGCCAAGTCTGTGATGCAGAGGTAGTCAAGTGCAGTCATCGTGCGAAATGTTCGGGCCGATAACATGTTGGTGCGTATTTGACGGCTTCATTTGCGTTTCTCTCATGTCCACAACGATAATCTCGGACCTCATTGTTCTTGTTTTTGGAGGGGGGGGGGGGGGGGGTTGGGGTGACCACCAACAAAGGGGCGTGCGCCAGTGTAGCATTGGAACCGGCTAACGGGACTTCTCGTAACAGGTCCATCTCTTTGAGGTGTTGTCCAGTTGCCTGCTCGGGGTGGAGCATGCTTTCCTGTGACGGTGGAATGGAATAGCGTTAGATAGTGGGTTGTTGTGCTTTGGCTGCCACAATTCTCGTCCGATGTTTAGCGGTCAATCACCTGTAGTGATTTGTTGTCCGGCGTTGGCCGCAACTGACCTCTTCTGGAGAGATTGTGGGAAGACTGTCGCCGGCTGAATTGTTCAGCAGTCTGTAGATCCACATCGGTGGCTTGTGCGTATATGTATAATGCGCTAGGATGTGCTTTCGAAGAGTCTGCTGCTGGGTAGGCGCGGTACAGGAAGGTTAGCCGGTGGCTGCCATCTACCAGACATGAGATAATGTAGTCTGCTGCACTAAGACGAGGCGTTCTTGTCAGTCTGTGAGGTCGTTGGTGTATAGTAACTGGAGCGAACAATATCAGGGTAGCTTCGAGGACAAAGGGTTTCTTGAGCCAATAAGGTGAGGACCGTGGTATCCGTTGCAGCTTGTGTGAAAACAGGGACGCGAAGACATGGGCGTACAGTCAGGATGGCAGAGGGGGGCAGACGCAGACTGGAAAGGGCCGCGCACCCGGCTTATATAGCTCCGGCGGTCGTGAAAGTGTTCGCTGTCCTTATGATGTCACTGATGCGGCCTGGGGTGGCAAGCCGAGTCATGTCTGTTACGACTTTTCCCCTCAGAGGAGACCTCTTTACGAGGGGGGCGTCGCGATGTTAGTAGTCTTTGTCCCTCGGTGCTGTCTCGAACCTAAAACGTGTAACGGTGCATGCGTCCGAGCGGGAAGTCCGGAACTGGATGTGCCTTTCATCTGCTGCTGGGGTAAGAATGCATTGTGCCTCGTGTGACGTGAGTACGCCTTGACTGTTGCGGTCGTTCTCTGTCTTGATCTAGGCACACTGGTGGGGCGGGCAGGCGAAGTGGTGATCCGTAAGCGCATTCCACTTGATCTATCGAAGACGTTGCGCCGGGCGCTGGCTGATGGTATGGGCCGTACTTGGGGTGTGGAGTACAGTCACCACGATGATTACGCTGGCACGTACCTTCCGTACCGGCACCAGTGCGTGAGGGACTTCGTGTATCTGTGCAGTAGCTCCGTCGGGGCTTGTTGTCGAGCCTGGCGTGTTGTCTTATGAAACGTTTTGAATAATCGAGTGCTGTGGACCGTCCTACATCGTTGTCGACCGGCTCAAGTACCACTTGCCTGGTGCTTCTGACCAGGCTCGTAGTGTGTGCTACATATACTAGCAATTTGGCCAGTGTCAAATCCGTTCCCGTACGAGCACAGTCGTCTTAGCCGTGAGTGACTGACCATGAACTGAAAACTGTGTTTTGATTTCCGGTCCGCTGTCCTGCAAACACATGCTCAATCGCTCAGTTTCTTAGCCGTGTGTGGTATGTGCCATGTGACTCACCAACAAGCGTTGTTTCTCCTTACTGAAAGCAGGTAGAACCTTCATACTCGCATATTTCTCTTCGGGTTGAAGTAGTTTGTTCACTGTCAGCCGGGCGGAGCTCAAAGTCATCTTCAACTCCTGTGTCGGGCGGGGCGAGTGATGAATAACACTTTCATACACTTCGTCACAGCATAGTGTAGAATTATACGCTCTTTTCCCGTTGGTGAGAGTGTTGGTTAATGTTTATGACTAACATCAGATTCCTCCAAGCCTGTCGCACACCCATTTCGCCCATCTCAGTCCAGTGTTGCCACTGTTCGCGCGTGCTACGGCGAACGCCTGGAAATTGTGGTAGGTCCGGTTGTCATTCTCCGTTTCCTATTGATCAGGCGTTGAGGTAGGCTTCCCCAGCTTTATGTAGGCAGCCAGTGCTGGCGTACGGTAGGCTCACACACGTAGGCGTCTTCGATTCGATAGGCAAAAAAGAAAACACACTGAGACGTTTGCAGTTTCATTTCAGTTGCTAGAAGTTGGAACCAAAACGGCCTGCGCTGCTTCCAACTGGCAATATGCACTTGGGTATGGCACTTTTTGACACCGCGCTTTTCCGCGTATAGATGTGCGTTTGCTCGCTCGTTTCAACGCGTCGCAAAAAACCTGTCTCTGGAATAATCCCACTGATCTGTTTTGCACAACCACCTTTCAGTTCCTCGTCGCCAGAATATAGTGTTGTAAGCACCTTGCGTATCTGAACACTCAAGTAAAACGACGTCTGTTTACTGTTCATCGACACAGGCATCAAAGACCCGTATGTTTTATTCCCACCGTGACGTGTTGCATATACAAATAGTGTCATAGATCACGTGTTCTTAAACGAATACAGAAAGTAGAGAGCAATGAACATACCTAACTACACTACAAACACTAAAACAGGGAGCATTTCTGATAGACTGAAGTTGGCAAGGGTCACTCCGAATATACAAAAAGAGAAGACTCGGCTAGATAGACAATACTATCGTCCGGTGAGTTTCCTAACGCGATATCCAAATTTTTGAAAGGGCGCATATCTGAGCAGATTGGCTGTGATTTTTTTAAAGACATTTTCAATCCCAATGCTGTCCGCTTTATTCGACCTGGTATAGATTTGTCAATCAACATCGCTATTGGCTCTCACGAGGAGGTGCCGGGCAGCATTGGATAGAAATGACTATGTTAGCTGCTTATTGTAATGATTGGATCGAAAGCGTTCGGACTGTCTGCCGACGAACAATCTGATCCTGGAAAAACTCAAAGCTTATCGGTTGTCGGAAGTGGCTATAGACACTAAATGGAAGCTTATCTCGTCAAACCGCGAGCAAGTGTGGCAGGCTCGGAAGCAGTACGAGTACTTTTGCTAAAGTATCACAAAAGGGCGTACCACAGGGTTTCCGATTTTTGGGACCAATTAATTTTTATATTTGTTATAAATGGTATATCTATGTTGTGTAAACAAACACCTCTCGTAAATTATGCCGATGACAATACCCGTCCTGTCTTATTGCCATCGCGGAGTTCGAAGCAGCTAAAACAAAACTCTCGAAGCTGAAGCGTTCCTAGCGAATGGTTCTCCGACAACACAGTGGATAGAAAATCCAGAGAAATTCCAGGCTCTGAAGTGGTCCGGAGAACGGACATTTCGAAAAGAAAACCAGTATTTCATGTAGGCCAACAATAGTAATGCCATGTGAGGAATCTGTGCAATTTTACTAGGAGTGGAAATGAGAATTATGTTATTAAATGTTGACAAACATGTTGGTAAAATGTGCAACAAAGGCCTATCACAGCAAATTAATGTTCTGAAAGCGTATAGGGAAAGTTTTAACATTAGAAGGTAAGCGAAGGCTGTGTATCACGCTTTTATCGTGTCCAAATTGTAATTTTTGTCCTTTGACATGGCACTTTGTGTAAAAAAGGCTAATGATACAGCAGACGCTGCGGTATGATGGCGGGAAGCACGAGGCGTGGAAAGCGCACGACATGGAAAGACTCCATTGTTAGGCATTGAAGATTTTATACCAGGAAGCATAAAAACATTAATAAAAATAAAACAAGTTCCCTCCACCTTGGCGCTCTCCGAAACATTGCCCACAGAGACTTTAAAGATTATTCACGACAGTCCCCCAGTTTATTTAAGAAGAATTTAATCCACATGCGGAAATCTGCGTACTCTTTTAAAATACAAAAGTGTCCTTAACCACACACAAATATCAGAACTGTGACATATGGCACAAATAGCTATTTTTAGAACATAGGCGCACAAAGGTTGGAACAGGCTGGCGCAGAAAAGATGCCAGACAGACTGTTGTTTTAACGAAGTTTAAATGGTTTATTCAAAACATGGAATGGTTTTGCATGCCAATTGCAATGTGCAAATGATCTTGTTATCTGCAGTATGTTTTTTAGTAAACATTTTGCGGATAGCAACATCTGTAATGGTTGTCTATAATTGTAAATATCTAATGTATTAATACCTAAAATTTATTCATGTACTCGAATGCGGTGTATAGTATGCATGTTTTTAAAAATTGTTATGTACTGTTTTATTATTGTCACCTTTGTTAGTTGGTTCCGTCCTTAAAAGCTCTTCGAGCTATGTTTTTCTCGTTGTAAACATACCGACTGAAGAATTAAACTTACTTGAACTTGAACTAGAATTTCAACTGCGCGTTGTGCTATTAAAAGGTATTTGAAAATACCTCCTCGGCAATGTTGTTCAAATTCTCAAGATGTTGTTGACACGTTCGCATTGCTCTGCAAGCAACGCGTACAGCGGGTGGCAACGCGAGAACATGTGACGTCACCTAACTGATTCGGCGGCTAAATTGTTTGGGCAAACAATTCGCATTGAGGCGCCAGATGCCAGATTTCGCACCTCTTTCTTGTGGGTTTTAGCAACGACTTGCAGTGAAATGGAGAACTAGAGTTTATTTGTCATAAAGTAGTGCGTAATATGCAATGACACGGAAGTATTTGCTATCTAGTAGTGGAGAATTAGCGTTTTGGATGCGCATAATTGTGGCTTGTAAGGGAGAATCAGAGAACAAAACAAGGTAAAGTTTGAAATATATTTAATTCACATATTGATAGAATATAAAAAGTTGAAACTACGCAAAACGCTGTAAAACAGTGTCATTGCCTCTTCCTCTATTATGGACTCTGATATTAATATATATCTGAAGATAAATGTGGACGCAGTATAAATTAATTTTTGTTATCTTCTATGTGCCCTAGACATTACCACTAGAATTCTAATCATAGGTGCAAGGTGTAGAAAAGCCTTCGCCTTTCTTTTTCCCATTACTTCACCTTTTCGCTAATCTTTTCTGCGCATTATTCATGAACACCGTCCTATACCTGTCACCCACATCGTATATTAATTCTCCCATGCTGTTCTGGCCTATTAAACTCCCGTTTTACCCCTCCTCATTATAGATATTATGCCTAAAAAAAGACGTTTGTTTCTGCTAAACGAGCAGTTTTGTATTCTAACAATACTTGTTTATACTTATAACAGCCCATATAATGACTTCAAAGCAGGGGCGTAGCTACGGGGGGGCTGGGGGGCAC
>NW_014577474.1:97590-103104 GCF_000485595.1 Priapulus caudatus
TCCTTCATGACCTCCCGTTACCGGCTTGAATTCATAACTCTCTGTGAACTAGTGGATGTTTATTGACACACGATTAGTCAAATTAGCAAATTATAAATTCTATATGCGCGCGGCGAGTGGAATGTACCAAATGATTTAAATTTTCTAAAATTCTAGATACCTAGTAGATACATGTCTTAGCTAGTACTCTCTGCTGATATTGAGTTATTGTCGCATGATTAGTCAATGAATATTTGCACAATATATTGTCGTGATCTCCGTAATCTCCCGTAACGTGTCTACCCGTTGTGCCTTAGCACTTCGATGCAGCCATGTTTCATTACGTCTCGCCCTTCCAGCCGCCCGTATCAGGCCTCGGTCGGCGCCACCGGTCACATGACACTGTTGCGTTTTCCAAGCGGCAAACCGTGAGTTAGCCCAATTGCGCGTTAGTATCTATGGGTGACCGCCTGCACCACAGAAATCACATTAGCTTAACAATATCACCTCATCTCGTGAACACAGTTAGCGATTGTCGGGTTAGCGGTAATTTAGGATTCCAGTGCGTTAGGTATTTCTAACGCCTCGGCACACACGTGAGTTAATCAGGGCCGGGGACTCCAGTGTGGTGGGGGGCCGGGCGCGAGCGTCTCAAGGATTGTGTGCGGGCTCTATTGTCTGTATTCTTTCTGCCACTTTCATGCTTGCAATTCAGAGAGTATCTTCATCGTGTTTCAACAAATTTTAAAATGTCACTGTTCGATGGCGAGAAGGACTTAGGTTTACCAGCTCTCTGTTGGGCTCATCGTGGTTCTCATGTGCATTGTTAGATCAGAACTTGAGTTTGTTAAGAAAATGTCCTTTTCACCGCCTTACAATTCGTTAGATCATCAGATGAATAGAGAGTTCTTCAGTCAGTTGCATATATTCCGGCTTATTCAAGGACGAAGGTTGAAGTGTCCTTTCAAGAAGTCTGACTGCTAAAATGCTAGATTCAGAGAACGGCATGGCAAACGCACTACAACTTCAACAGTTGCATTGGCTAAGAAGTTGGTGTGCGATCACAACTTACGACAGTTTGGTAAATTTTAGGATACTCTAAATCGTGGGGCCCAAATTGTGGGGGCGCCCGGGGCACGTGCCCTGTTGCCCGCCCTTAATCGCTGTAAAGTTGTAGGCAGTTATACGACAACATGCTCTGATCAAAATATTACGTCAAGGCGTAAGAAAATTTCCTCCTGCAATTCGTGGCATCGCAAATGAGGCTCATACGCTCATGTTCTACTTTGAGTAACTATCCATACTCCCGTGTGTCGCTTGGCGCCTTCTACCCGGTTAACTGATTTCGGTATATGCACGAATCACTCATCCTAACTATTATCGCTCGATCTGAGCAGTACTCCACTAGTCTCTCTTCCTAGAGACCTAATAAGTGATGTGAGGAGTCGCAGGAGGCACGCGGGAAGCACCTATGTAGCCGGGCGGCCCACCGGGCGCCAGGAGGCAGGGGAGCGTACGAGGCCAGGGAGGCAGCTAGGAGGCAGGGTAGGAAGGTGTGGAGCATCGAATGAAGCCCGCAACGTTCATAGGAGGTAGCGAAGAATAAGGGCAGCACGGGGCAGTAGCAGAGGCTATTGGAAAGGACCGGAAGGACGAAACAAGGCAGTCTGAATATCGCCGGCAGATCAAGAGGAGGAAGGAGGAGGAGGCAGCGCGGAGAGGTAGAATACTCTCGGATTCCCGGCAGCGAGCCACGCAGGATCAGAGTAGCAACTGAGGCGAGAAGCGGGCGCTGAGCTAGGATTTTCATTATTCTAGAGGGGGGGGGGTGGGCAATAGAGCCACGTCGCAACATAACGGTGTCCGTGCACCATGCGGACTTAAAGACCGTGCCGGAGCGTGCTGCCCCTAGGAGGTTGGGTGGCAAGAGCCCAGAGGTGAGCGGAGCACTACTCCGCTCCCTCCCGCCCACGCAAACCGCGGATAGCTCTGACGCTTTAATTTTAAATCTGAGTTAGGGACGAACGAGAAGACGATTCTTTGTTATCCAGGTTAGTCGTATCGTCTTTAATCCCCCTTAAATTTCAATAAGGATAATAGGTTGGCATTTATTTGTTCAAAGCGACTACTTGTTTATTTTTCTTTATTACGCGAATATATAATTCAGAAACTGGTCATTCTCATGGCATGTGAATAAATTATATTGACGTTTAAATTTCTACCCACCAATCAGAGCATGACAATTACCACATCATTACTTTTCCATACATTGCCTAACAGGGAAATATTTTAGTCGTTATTTGCCACATTCATGACTTATTCTCTGGTATGGGAGCGGCGTTGTATCTACATACCTGGTGCCTAACGGCAATTCCCTACGTTCTCCTCAGCCTGCTCACAAGTTAAGAATCCGTCTTTGACCTCTGTGACGAGCACGATATTGTAACCATCCTCCCGTACCGCCAAGCTCGAACTACTCTGGCCGTAAAGTTGTGTTTCCTTGTCAAATGACTAAGTATGAACGCCGAGGCCTAAAGGCTTCCAGGCTGTTTTCAAACATCCGGGCCTCTTCAGTTGACTGGCTGCTATTGCTGTTCCAGCTGTTGTTCTCTCAATAGCAAGCTAGGTTTGTGCTAAAAGTTCGTTTGCAGAACTCCTGGTC
Organism: Priapulus caudatus; assembly: GCF_000485595.1. Lineage (NCBI taxonomy): Eukaryota > Metazoa > Priapulida > Priapulimorpha > Priapulimorphida > Priapulidae > Priapulus > Priapulus caudatus. The sequence goes on from NW_014577474.1 coordinate 100,232, forward strand.
TCCGTGTGGCTGCAGGTTTGCCAGTACTGTCTAAGGAGGCGACACGCTGATAGTTGTGGTGGGTTAATACTGTGAACCCAGCTCTCCTCAGTGCCTTAGACACGCGCCTGTTGTTCACAGCTTTTTTCTCCCCTGCTTCTGTGCTATTTAATCATCACCAATCTACCTTTTATGCCTACCCTATAGCGAACTCGCTATCAAGTCAGTTGATGTCGATCGATGGCTCTCATACATATCAGGGCTGCCAAGTGACTGATGTATAGGGTGCTGATGTAGGGCTGGACCACATAAGATGCAATCAATGACATTATCTTTATATTTTTCGTGTGGGCACTGAAGCGGTCTTGTGAATCAACAATTCATAGTCCGCATGAGATTGGCGGTGTATTAAAGACATTCATTGTTGTATCTACATTGTCTGTCTGAATTTCTGAACTTTAGACTCCACGAAGTGCGACAATGGGTTACCTATGTTGTTGTTGTTCCTAGTTTTTTTCTTCTTGTTCTTCTTCTGTTTGTTAAAATCGTCCTTTTTTTTTTCCGGTGGTAAACGCTGAAACTACTAAGCGCGGGTCCGACCCATGCTCCTCAGCGCCCGCGCTCCACTTGGTCACATTCAAGAATAAGCCATACATATCTCAGCTTGGCAAATACAAGACGCTGTCAACCCTGTGATCGATCTGTTCCTCCAATGAGCATTAGTCAAATCATGGCATCTTTCACAGGTGTCACATGCTTCTAACAGACAGTTCCTAGGCCCGACAGATCTGCATACCTCTTGACGCTGGGAGGGAGAACTTCCGGCTTACCTTTCGCCAGGGATGTGAAGCAGACACCAAAGAGTCAACATGAAGCGATGGCCGCTTCTGAGACACTTGCAGCGCTTCTTCTTCGCCTTCTGGCATTTGCCATCTCGTCCATATTCTCACCTACACCGCAATTGAACATATGGACAAGAGAGAGAGGGTGTTGTATGACACGCCTCGTGGTCTCTTACTCAGGATCTCGTCTGAGCAAGAGCTTAACCCCGTTTGTAACAGCCCCCCCCACAAATTTTCTGTGCCCCCCCACGATCGGCAGCCCGGATATCGCGCGAAGCGCGAAAAACGCCGCGTAGCGGCACACTAACACAACAACGCTGCACTATTATATCAACTTCAACAGGTTTACATATATAACGCAAGCAGCAAGTTTGCTGAGATGAGCAGTTCTGGCCATTGCACGACGGGTTTGACTACCCAGGTAGCTAGACATTTGCTAGAAATGCTCGTATAACTTTTTTCGCTACTCGGCGCACTTTGTTTGCTGTAAAAACGCAGTTGAACTTTGTTGTTTGTTTGTTTTTGTTGATCAGTGTAGTACATATGGCGTGCGATAGATGGCGCAACAAGGCTATATGCATAGTAGACTGGTACCCGTTCGCCACCTTCACTCCGGCATATATCCTTTGCTACACTGACGTAGTGTAGCGTGTCGAGTCTGTCGACCGAGTACCAGTCTATATGCACATAGCCTCGTATCCTGCGGATGGGCCGGCTATAACCGCCTGTAACCGGCCTAACGGCTAGACCCGTACCCCGTCGACAGTTCCACATGCTACATTAACTCATTTCAGTGTAGCGAAGGATACTTGCCCGAGTGAAGGTGGCGAGCGTGTACCAGTCTAGCTATAAACCCCCAAACTGCATCCAGCGCCAACTCAGCAAAAGCATGCAGCAGCAATTTAAGCATGCGCAATGCAAACATGGCGGTTGCCGGCTGCTTGAAATTTTGGTTTGTCTCTTCAAATTTACACTGTGCACAGCGAACTGAGGTATTACTTTAATAACAATGCTGGAATACTATAAGGTGAAGATTATATTTAATACAAAACAAGGCAGAAATGCTTAGATGATTATTTTATTTGAGATATACGTAATTGTTCGGCAGTTTTTGTAGAGGTAGGCTACTACAAGATTTTCCAATAGATGGATGTCAGGCTGTATATTGACGTTAGTCACACAGCCTGGTCGGGTTATTAGCTCATCTGACATAGTCAGATGCAGCTTGTAGAATCGCTTGATCGTCCGTCCGTGCGTCCGTGCGTCCGTGCGACCGTGCGTCCGTGCGTCCGTCAACAGTTGGGCACAAATCTAAACGGCTCGACGTACGGTCACGATATTCGGGACGTGGGGGGGTAATCCGAAAACGAGTTGGGATGTCGAAGCTGGGGGTCAAAGGTCAAAGGTCAAGAGGTGTAAAAGAAGGGGGAACATTCCTCCCTTAACTTAAGGTATAGGGATAAGGGAGGAAATGCAGAATGTGGCACCAAATCTAACGTCTCGACCTAGGCTCGTGATAGTTGTGTATAGCATCACGGTAGGAAAAGCCAATCATTTGGTGTTTGGTTGTGTGAAATTGGAGGTTCACAGGTCAATGGGGCACAGGGCAGATTAGACATTTTCTGAGGAAATGGTCTGACGGAGCGATTTGAAAAACGTTTTTATGTTTCTAAAAAAAGGCGTGACGCTATCATTTTTATGGCTTATTGAGGACGCATGAAATCTGCCTTTCCATGACGTGGCGAAAGAGTAAGTGTCCTGATAACCTTTTACCCTCAAGAGGAGGGTTAAACATGGATTTTTGACTGGTAACAATGAGTGAAACTGCTTTTGCTATTAAGGCCCTCCTTCCCAACCCCCTCCCCCCGCCCCTTCCCACCCTCCATCTGCGATAGTGGGCGTGTCTAACAATGATGTGTACGCACACTGCGTGTCCTGCATAGATTGGCGCCTAAACAAATTGGTACTCACGCACGAGCTGAAATTTTAACGTTTATAATCGTAGCAAACAGAGCCTCAGATGAGCCCAGACGCTCTGCGGCTCTTGTAGTA
>NW_014577474.1:103114-105067 GCF_000485595.1 Priapulus caudatus
TGTTCTAACAATGATGCGTACGCAACTGCGTGTCTGCATATCTGCGCCTAACAAATGTGGTACTACGCACGACTGAAATTTTACGTTTATAATCGTAGCAACAGACCTCAGATGAGCCCAGACGCTCTGCGGCTCTTGTAGTAGTAGTAGCTCTAGTACTATATAGTAGTAACTAGTAGTAGGAGTACTAGTAGTCTAGCAGTAGTAGTAGTGGTAACTAGTACTAGTAGTAGTAGTAGTAGTGCTAGTACTTAGTAGTGTGGATACAATTGTATCACCCTGAGTGATAGCTCCAAGAAACGGTATTGCTAGGGTTAAAATACCCCTATACTAGACGAGCCCTGCTTATATAGCAAGCAATTTACTCTAGCTAGTTCCTGATACTGACAATGACAATAGCAGTGGGAGATTGTAGTGGTAGAGGTGCATTAGTACGAGCCGACGCAGACCCCAGTAATGGGGGTGATGATAAACCCGCACCCTGACATTAGCAAAGCACAGTTATAACGTCTGCATTTGCGGACTAGGGGTGCATATGATATAAGGCAAGGTCACATAGATGATAGAGATGCCACATAATGTATTAATTGTTTATATATACATAAAGAAGCTCTCAGCAATTGATTAGATACTATATATAATGCTAATGAAGTAAGCTGTATTGAAATGCTGCACTTTTGCCTTACTGCTGTCATCGAAAATCAGAAATCAAAATACTAACTCGTTCGTACACTCAGGATACCACTGCCACAATGCAAGCACTATTTTTAAAGTGGGCGGAACTCCGGGAAATGCAGCGAATGGCGATTCTTAAACTGCATATGATTTGAAAGAGGTAACTGGGCGCACAATCCGCGTACTATTTCGTATCACTATTTTATCAAATTTTCCATTAAATAATGGTCCGATTTGTATTATGTTTGCAACTTTTTATGTTTGGAACTTATAGTGAAAACACCTAAGACCACACGGAAATGGAACCACGGGGAAATAAAAAGCTTCGCTCTCGCCCCTCCCCCATCTGTAGGACCCCCCATCTAAGTCGCGATTTCCTCCCACGTCCCAAATGTCTGCCCTCTGTGTCCCCCGCTAAAATTGCGGACTGTTCGCTGGCAGCTATGGATGCGTGCGCCGGCCTATGCATTCGGTGCACGGATCCATAGCTGCCAGCGCTGCATACTGTCGTATGACGTTCCCGCGGTCGCGTGCGCCTTGCCGTGGAACTGCGCGCAAGATCCGCGCTGAGCGGTTAGGATCAACACCTCCTTTCGGCAACACTTCTCTGGATAAAAAAAAAAATTAATTAAAAACAATGCAGTTAGAACAGTATAATACAAAGAAAAGTTACATATTGTGCCCCCCCACGAAAATGTAAGGCCCCCCTAGTGCCCCTCCCCCCCCCGCTAAAAAAATCCTTGCTACGCCACTGCTTCAAAGTCTCAAGAGATTCAACCCAGAAGGTAGGCACGTAGCGCAGCGGCCTGCGCCTGCTGCAACATGCGTCTAAACAGAGGAATTGCTCCGACCTGTGATTGGAGGATAAAAATTGACCCCGCCCACTTTTCCATTTTTGGAGGATAAAAATAGAATTCGTGACGTTTCGTTTCACCGATCATAGCCGCGCGTGCATATATGCTAATTAATTAGACTAATTGTGCTTCAATAGACTCAAAATTCACAGAGATTAAGGCTAAAGCTAGCAGCACACTTCACCATTTTCGTTGCTCGTACAGGCAATTTTTGTGGTCGGCAATTTTTGTGGCCGTTGCCGCGTCACAGCACACCTCAGGGGCGGCGCCACGGTTTTCAAAGTGGGGGGGCCCAATTGAGAGAATGAAGCGTCCATGCCGGGGGGGCTGATCGAGTTATTGGGGCGCGAAGCGCCCGAGCGAGAGAGCCAGGCGACCAAGCGGGGGGGGGGGGAGTGTAAGGGGGGGGGCCCCCCCCCCCCCC
>NW_014577474.1:105077-130199 GCF_000485595.1 Priapulus caudatus
GCTCCATATGATAGTTAGTACACGTTCCTACCCGTCATAGCATAGCGTATGCGGCGGGAGTGGGCGGGATCTATTTTTATCCTCCAATCACAGGTCGGAGCAATTCCTCTGTTTAGACGCATGTCTGCTGCAGGCATTGCCGCCTGCTGCAGTCAATGTACGCGGGCTATAGTACTAGAGCTAGCTAAATATATTATGATCAAGTTGTCATGCTGTATACTAGTAGATTTTAGTGGTGGTACCCAGGGCCTGTTTTATAGCTGTGTGATGACGTTGCAGATGTGTCTGCATATGTTATTGTTCGTATAGTACTTTTTTTTCCTGTGTGCCTCGTGTGCAAAGTTTACACACCTAAAAAAAAAAAAAAAAACCACATGAATGTTGTACAGCAGTCATTGATGTAAGACACGGAATATTAATGTCCGTAATATTTACACACGAGATTTGCAGAATGACTCAGCATCTGCTTGTTCAAACTTGGATGCAGTATTTTAAATACGCATGATTCTGGTGTATTCCGTGTCTGATTGGTTAATATTGCAATCTGTTAAAAAAGTTGCATGGTCAGGGTCTAATATTATCAAGGGTACATAATAGCTAGGAGATCTCCTATTATGTACTCTTGATATTATACTATTGTAATATCGATATAGTTATGAATTATGATGTTATAATATTATTTTTCCCAATACATTCATAAAATGATGGTACATTCTGAATATGTTGAAGCTAGAGTCTAGAGTGACCTTAGATTAACGCCCGTAGGGTCTATATGTCTCCCTGACCTCTGTTTGACCTGGCTCGTTTAGCTATTTCTGACTAACCCTAACCCTAACCCTATATATATTAGTCAGAAATAGCTAAACGAGCCAGGTCAAACAGAGGTCAGGGAGACATAGACCTTATCTGCGAGATTAACAGATCCACTATGAAGCTCACCATACACAGTGCTACAGTAAGTGTGCAGTAACGAAGCCACTATAGTCAGTCTGATTGTTTTGTGTCAACAATTTTGGTGGCAAGCGCTGTAAAAGCGATATAGTGCAATAAGTAAAAGTGTGATAACCTAAGAGCCCAAGGTTCTATGACAGCAGAGAATATTTACGTGACACTAACAGTGGGAGTTCATAAAATAAAAGAGAATTCCAATTTACTATACGATTACACTAAGTAAAAATAGTTTGAACTCAGCTTATTTACTGTTTAACATGTATCGCTTTTAGCTCACCTTGACATCGTCAAGCTGAGCTATTGCCATTGGTCGTCGTCCGTCGTACGTACGTCCGTCCGTCCGTCCATCAACATTTGGCTACGGTCAACGATAACTCAGGAACCGTTTGACCCACATGTTTGAAATTGGGTATAGTTGTTACTGCTATGCTCCAATAATAGACGTTCTATTTTGGAGCACGCCAGTCGACGTACTTTCGAGCCACGGCAATCTTTTGGCAAAAATGGGAATTGCCATTAGTCAGTTCAGGTTCAACGGATTTTGCTCATTTTTGGTATGTGAATGAATAAGGGCTAGGGGTTTTGATATAAGAAAAAAAAATTATGCAAATTAGGTAGGGTTTGGCAATTATATAGCATATTATATAGACATGCAGATAACAAACAGTCTGTGGTGTCACACGCGTCTGGTTCGTATTACAAGATTTCATTGACAATATCTTTAATGCAAAATTCCTGCTATGAACATATTAAGATTTATACTATTATTATTATATTATTATTATTATGATTAAATGATTTATGCTAAGAAACATCAAAGCAGGTATAGCGTCATCTACCGTCACAAATTGTGATTCATTTTGGTTTATAAATTATTTATTATTTTCACATAAAAAATTACACATATAATTATCAAGAGCATATAATGGGAGTTATCCCATATATACTCTTCGTTTCTATAATGTACGTCGATGGTTGCTCAATTAAAACTGACTTCTTCTCACTGACTCATTTGTGTCCTTTTTTGTGGTGAGCTACATGCAGTGTCATTGACACTTTCATTATAAATGTCGTGATATGAATGCTGCATATTGTATAATGGGCTATTTTACTGTGATTCTCCAATACATCAACTTATGGGATTCACCAATACACCAGGGAATTGTTACAACCCCATCTCTTCTCCTGTCTAACCCTTTCCAACTTTTTTCACTTCCATCTTCTCCCCATCCCTTCTCCTTTTCCATCACATTCGCATTATTGCCACCTTCCTAGCCCTTCTTTATCTTCCTTTTATCTTTTCATTATCACTTCTCAACAACTACCCTTTCGACCCTAGGAATCTCCAACCCTCTCCACCTTCTTCTCCCTAGTTACCTTCTCTCCACCCTTTTCCCCTCTTCCAAACTTTGACAACGTGTGAATATGTTTTTTAATGGATGGAACCCCCAGTCAATATGTGCATTGATCAAGAAAGAACATACAGAATACATATATATATGTACAGAAGTCTGGTGTGACATTACTAAAAATACGGGGCAATTATGTACTTTTTATGTCTTGCTTTGTTACAAATCAACCTAGCTATAGCATTATTCACCCAATAGGAAAGCATATAGCATAGTGTAATCACCAGTTATTGTTTATTTATTGCTATTCGCATAGGTGGTGAGCAGCCTGTAGTATATCTCTGCATGCATGTACGGCCAACTCAACGGGTATGCAGTTAGGGTATAATCTTGCAGAGGTTGAATTAGTAAATTGAGGTAAGAAACATCATGCATAGATTTGTAACTGCAATTCAAAATGATTTCGTTTGAACTTTTGTTTGCATAGGTGAAAAATGGCAGCAAGAGAAATCATTGAAGTCACCGTTGTCAGTGACATTTTGTGACCCTGGTGTTGGGTCGGGAAGAGAAAACTGGAGCAAGCCATCGAAGAGGTAGGTCTACGCGAATAAATTTGCAGCCAGCTGATCGTTAGAACACCTCGTTATGTGGTCTGTGTAATTTCTTCTCACATTACAGAATATTGCTTTTGTTATCAACCATCATTATCTATCAGCTGGCTTGTAATGTGACAAAAGTGCCTGCAAGTGATTTTTGTAGAGATGTCTGACAATCTTAAATTGACTATGTCACGAATTTTCTATGCCTGTATATTTGTAAAATGTTTGGTGCAATTTTTAGCTCACATTGACATCGTCAAGATGAGCTATTGCCATGGGGCGTTGTCCGTCGTCCGTCTGTCCGTCCGTCCGTCCGTCAACATTTGTCTACGGTCAACGATAACTTGAGAACCGTTTGACCCACATGTTTCAAATTGCATACAGTTGTTACTCCTATGAGAGAGATGTGAACGTCGTATTTTGGCGCACGCCAGTTGACCTACTTTCGAGTCACGCCCACTTTTTGGCAAACATGGAAATGGCCATAAGTCAGTTCAGGTTCAACGGATTTTGGTCATTTTTGGTATGTGAATGAATGACTGGCCCAAAACATATCACAGGGGTTTTTTAATTTTTTTAAATTATGCAAATTAGGTAGATTTTGGCAATTTCACTATGCATTTCAGTGTCTGCCTACGGTCAACGATAACTCAAGAACCGTTTGACCCACATGTTTCAAATTGCATACAGTTGTTACTCCTATGGGAGAGATTTGAAGATTCTATTTTGGAGCACGCCAGTCGACCTACTTTCGAGCCACGCCCACATTTTGGCAAAAATGAAAATGGCCATCTAATTCATTCGATTTTGTTAAATTTTCCTACCTACCTACCTACCTAATCATACCTACGTGTAATATTGTGTTTTAGATTCTTCGTTACAGTAATTTGACTGGAATATTTTATTCGCTTTTTTTGCGCGCGATATTGCGAAAACCAAAATGGCGATCATTTAGGCGTAGCGCCAATCCCTGCGCCCAGATTTCAGACTTTCAGATCTGAAACATTTATTTTCGCATCAAAACTAAACCTGAAACAAAACAGTGAAATTTCTCTTAGTATAAAATGGAATAAGGACATTTGATCACATTTCAGTCCGTCATAAATGAAACACTTGCCAAATTTTAAATATCATCTCCCTCTTCTATCACACCCAAGGTGAGTTATAGTGTCATTGACACTTTCATTAACATAAAAAGTGAGTACTAACGGCACTAAATGTATCCTCAAATTCTTACCTGATGAGATTGTTTCTCAACTAGTTAAAAATCCAAAAAAACTAGGCGATTTGATATATTGATCACGACATTAAATGCTTGCTATGGGCTATGTATGATTCACGAGTGTTTGTTCACATCGAACGGAATATCAAAATAAGAAGTAAAATGCAGCAATTTAACCATGAAAAGTGAACAGAATCACTTACATTTTGTGAAAAAGTGGACATAATTTTTTTACTTTTGTTATTTATGGTGACGTAATCACTTTAATTGATTGACCACTCCTAAATATTCAGTCTATATCTAACTAGGTGAAAGCCAAGTTCGATGTGCATGTCCGATGGGATCCATTTCTTCTCCGACCACAAATGCCGAGAGAGGGTATTCGAAAGCCTCCAGAGACGCCAGAGAATCCCAGGTCGGTTGGCACTGACTAAGCATGTTCACACTGTTATCTGTTATATTATGATGACCATGTTCTAATTCGAATTCGATCAGTTTCCACAGAGCAGAGCAGGCCTGTTGCAGCAGGTGATTTGGGATGTTAGGCTTCTTCCTCATCTTTCCCTGCATAAATATAATGAAAACCCTCTGTAACTGGAGAACCTCTCTAACACTAATGTAAGACTGGTATTCGTTGTTCTTCGTACACGTCGGTCAGTGAGCGTAGACAGTGATGGTCGAAGACGTCTTGTATATTATAGACGGCTTTATTTTAATACATATATATACGACATCCACACGCACCCTACCAACGCGGGTGCCACGCCTGGACTCCCCGGCCTTCTCGATTCTCCTTTTCGCTTATCTCCCGACCTGGCATCTCATGTCGTGACGTCACTCGCTCATTGTCCAGTGAGCATATGACGTGCCGTATTGATTGGATAATTATGCTGGCAATGACAATGACTCATATTATTGCATCATCTCCCCTGCTATTGCGCAATACTTTACAGTGCCACACTAACTAATGCTCATAGGGTCTATGTCCCCCAGGGTACTGCCGGAACGTACCCTGGTCACGGTCCGGTATACCGGAACGTATCCTGGTAACTATCTGATATGGTTAGGGTTAGGGTTAGGGAGTAAGCGCATAGGAACGATCTCCCTAGACTCGTTAGTGGAGTAGGCGAGGTACGGTCCGGCATATTAGATAATACCAGCAGAGCATATAAATGTTGATTTATATGCTCTGGTACCAGGGTACGTTCCGGTATACCGGACCGTACCCAGAGTACGTTCCGGCAGTACCCTGGGGGACATAGACCCTCTCAGCCTAACTAATAGAGTAGGCGGGGTAGCATTCCAGGTTGTAAGTGCAAAAAAGGATACCACACCTTTAATAGGATAGACGGAGCAATATGAAAATGTGCCAAATGTGCTCACTTGTGCATTTCACCTTGCAGGGTGGAAAGCAGGTTGAAAGAGGCAGGAGTAGTGTGGCATTGTCTTCACTGGCAAGTGTGACGCATATCCGAATACTCTACAGGCACACGCACTGGTAGAGTATACACTTAAATGGCATGGATGGCAGAAGCAGAATGAGATGCAAGAGCTGATATTTAAGGTAGGCATGGATTTTGTGCATCTGTGATCCACTGTAGCCAATGAAATTCAACACCATTTATGCAGATTCTTTCTGACTAAGATAAGAATTTCACGTGTTGCATTCATGAACTACCGAACACCGACTCCAAAGCAGTAAACATTTTTATTTTTAGGAACAATTGTATGAATGCCAACTCCCGAAGTCAAGGTTAGCGCTTCCATGTACCTGTAAAATTATATAGTTTATTTTCAATTTTTATAAATAAAGGCTGCATTTGTACAGTTTACAACGCCATCTAGAGATACATGATACAAGATTGCGTGGACAGCTTTGCTGTTGATCCTAAGCGCTGCGCGGGGGATGAGACGCGCAGTTCGCGCGGGATATGCGCACGCGACCGCAGCGGATTTCAAGTATGAAGCGGCTGTCCGCAGTGGAGACGTGCCGCCAAATTCGAGGCCGGCGCACGTCTCCACAGCGGTCAGGGATCGGTCTGTAGTTTTAGAAGATGACAATGATTATATATGGACGATATTCTAGGAATTGGAGTTTATAAACAGTAACAAAAATCGCTCAGTCATGCTCCAGATTAGCTGAATCAAAAAGATTAGAATTTAATATGAACAAAACAAATACAATGGTAATAAATTCACAAAAAAGAAAGGATAGAGAAGGAGATATTAATAGGCAACAAGTAATCAAAAAATGCACCAAATATTCATACCTGGGGATTTAATTAATGATATAGGAGGTTATAACGATATATGATAAGAGTCTGAACTGAAAAATGTAGGTTCATGATGAGGAAATATTATCATGGGCAGAAGAGCAAAATTATGGAAATCATACTATAGAAGCAAGAGTGAAATTATACGAATGCACAGTTTTACCTTCCTTCCTAAATAACAGTGAAAATGGACTTAAGGAAGAAGTAAAAATGTTGGAGGATTTCTAAAATGAGTCCCTGCGCAAAATAATAATCACGCAGAAAACGCAGAAAAAATCTAACCGAAAGGGCATTGAAAAGACGATGAAAACTCCAAGGAAAGATACGGAGAAATCAGTAAAATACATATAGTTTCTATACGTAAATCGTGGTAATACATTAAAAACGGCATTATTATTGAAAAATCCCCATATTTTACTTATAAAACATCAAGAGATAGCGCTGTCCTGTAAAACATTGCAAATGCATCGCTAGACTGGTACGCGGTCGACAGTTCCACACGCTACACTAACAGCCGTCAGTGTAGTGAGCATACTTGCCGGAGTGAAGGTGGCGAACGGGTAGCCAGTCTAGCATCGCCGGGCATTTCATTATTTACGAAAAGTAAACACAGTAGACCAGGAACTGGTCACGTCGGTGACGCCCCATCATGCCCATCAACGAAGAAGTGGGGCTTATTCTGTTTACGGAGATGCGAAAAAAGCAACAGAAGGACGCTAGCGCAGTGCGCTAAACAGCGTGTTATTTTCGTTTTGTGCCAAACTCTATCGTAGGAAAACCGTTCTAGCCTAGCAGGATGCCCCTAGTTCCTGAGATCGCGATTCGTTGCTCTAATGGTATTATACCTAAGAAGTTATAATAGAGCAGCGTGCGGCAGTAGACTGTGATTGGAAGACACAAAGTGTCCATCCTCGGCACGCCTCGCGCATCATGGCCGCATCACGTCTCAGACGAGACCGTGTGTACATGGATTGGCAGTTTGCGCAAAATGCCGTTTCCCCCACCGGCATGAGCCGGTTTAAAGCCGCGCACTTTCCGCGGGACTGGCGCGCACGCGACCCGGTGTGTGCTAATGTAGCAGTTCAGCGCGCGCCGCTATACGAATTCGCCGCGCCGAAGGAGGGGCGCGTCCCTCGCGCGCGAATCCGTTATTAGCGGGAAGACAACATCCCAGTTTCTCACACCTACACCGGCTCGGCTACGGCGGCGATTTGCTGTGCTGGCTGTGTGCTTGTGCGCGCTGCCGCGCAGGGGCGAGCTTATTTGTTGCTGCGGCCTGCCTTTGCCAGGCAGTATCTAGAGATTAGTACATGGTAAAAACTGGCACGCCACGCCACCACGTAGCTCGCGTATTCGTCCGGCCAGCGCAATATGTTTTTCAGCAAAACGGTTTATAACCATAAAGGCCCGCAAAGAAGCTATTAGCCGCCTATGTGATTGGTTGCTTTCGATTTGCTTTGCCATATGACAAGAGAACAAATAAAACCCATTTTATGCGTGTCGATTTGCTTCCCCAAAAGTTGAACCTGGCGTCTACTCGGGCCATGGCCCTAAATACGTTCGATTTTGGCAGTCACGTGGTATTTTTTTCAGTTACCCGGCGTCAACCCGGGTGAGAATTGAAGTGCAGCGGCTCGCCGAGGTGCCTCACTTTGGGGGGGGCGAGTATCCACAATCCATTGCCAACATGCCACCAATGCATGGCCGACGAATATCATTACGGACAGTGCACCATGCCAATGAATGTAGCCAGTCGTGAATGGCTGCCGTGTGTTGCTCATAAGGACGGTGAGTGTGCATAGGTAGATGTTTATTAGCTGAACATGCTCAATTCAGATTCATTTATTTTTGCCACTTTCATTCATTTGTACAGATAATTTCAGCATAGAAGGTTAAAAAGGAGCGAGACAAATAATAATATTTATAGAAGTTATCTCTCTATCTCAGCCGCCTCATGTCTTAGATTTCAGTTAATAATAAGATGGAATTGCTATTCTTTTTCTTGTCACTGGCATTCCATGATAATTCAACCTGGCGGCTAACCACAAAAACCTGTTCGTTATCTTCCCTAACCCAGAATGCGTTCTGAATTTCGTACCTAGGGGTTAACCCAGGTGGCTCTGTGGAAGCAGAATCAACGCACTATGTGGCAGAATGTTTGTTGTGGGTTTATGACGCTAATAAGTAGCGTTTCTGATGTAAGTTTCAAATGATAAAACATATCGTTTTTCCTCATTATTATAAACATATAATATCACGATAATATGCAATTCTTTCCTGCAAAAGTGTGTTATTTTTCATCTTCAATCGTTAAGTTGATGAGAGGGTCTGGGGCTCGATCGTAGATATTGCGTAGCGAGGCGTATGCACGCACGTCGTATCGTGTGCGCGAGGATCGAGGAAGGAGCGGAAGCTTACGACCAGCTACTACTAGAGCTCGCACGCTACTATAGTTACTAGGGCCTACGCACATTTACTAGCAGCACTAATACGTACTCGTAACTCAGTTGACGCTAGTAGTTAGTATTAACTAAGTACGTTAGTAGTCGTAAGTAGTAGCTAGTGGTGTAAACCCTGAGGTCAGCTGAAACGTAAACTAATCGGACCACGGCAACGAACGGATAAACAGAAATTCGGCAGCTATAACTTTAGTAAGCTAGGAGTTTAGCGACGGTCTGAGACCCTCTCATAGCTTAAGATTAAGCATTGAAAAATAACATATATTGCACAAAGAATGCCAATGTATAGTAATATTAGTATGTTATAATAATGAGTAAAATATGTGTCTGTTCGATGAAAGACGATACAGAAACTATAACGTTATCTATAGGCGGTTCATAAACCAAACAAACATTTGACGAAACGCCGTGTTATGGTTCTCGGTGTCTGAAGTGTGTTCTTGCAGGCCAAAGCAAGATGCGAGTTGGAAGAGAACGGCGGATGATATTGCGGTTAATGCACTGAAACTCATGTTGTTTTAAAGAAGAAGCATACTAAAAACTACTTATAACCTCACTTTACAGAAAGTTCGGAAAGTTTTATGCGTAGATAATTGGGGGTCATTTTGGCTACAATATGGAGGCTGACATCTTGCCAAATTCCAGCCAATCAGAAGACCGGCCGCTAAAATCCTTCCTAAATCCTTTCCGTTTGGGAAAAACATTCGCCGCCGCGCCACGCCAGCGTAGCGTGCTCGCACGACGTGGGTTGCACGGGGGAGCGCGCGGGCGTACAGGAGGTTGCATCAAAACATGACGCACGCAGGCCAGGCGCCGTAACGGCGGCATGCATTTGCGATAGGCGATGTAACGGCCGCCGCACCCCCGTGCAGCGCGCGACGACACGTTCGTAAAAAGAAGGCTCGTGTGATAGGACCATAACGCTATACTCGGCACTATGAACGCCCGTTCAAGTCGCCGATTGAGCGGCCAACGAGCGAGCGCCGTCATCGCTGCATTGACAAGCCATGTTCTTGAGATTTCGTGTGTTAGGGTCACTTAGTCTTAGCATGAGGCGCGGCCCACCAGAAAAAAGGTGTAGGAGGGCCGTTGGGAGATGGCCTCCTGCCGTCCATCGCCGAAAATATCGGTTGCGATTGCGCCAGTTGTTCGCGTAGTGCGTTTTCAGAGCCCTGTCTCACATATCTCTCTTTAAGTGGCACAAAAAGGGGGCGCGTATTCGGCGTTGGGGCGCGGCTTCGGCCGGCGACCGTGCGTGCGCCAACCGGCCGCATCACGTCTAGTGGTGCTTCTTGTCAATTATTATAGACTTGCCATTATGCACCACAAAACATTTGTTGAAGTCAAGTTCTAGTTACACAGATCTGTTATTGGTGATACCATAAATGGGTGCATGGAAACTTGCCTTTTAACAGCTATTATTTCTATTACACGATTATGGATATTACTAGTTTCAAGTTTTAATTCATTTAAATTTTTTGTAAAACTTCATAATTTTAGCGCACGTACCTCTACTCAACTTAGAATTGATTCTGCTTCTGGCATGCCCCTTCACAACATCATTTTATTTTGTGAGGAGTTCCCCAACTCTATACGCAGAGGCTCGATCGTCTCCCTGTAGAGTGTCATCGTAATCTGGGACGTGTGCTCGACTCTATATAGGTGGTGAACAACAATAGATGGCGTCCATAGGCAGCAGGCCTGAATAAGCATCGAACAGATATTAATTAAAAATACTCACACTGTTACTTTGCTTACACAACATACACTTTATTCATGTTAAATAACTATAGATTCATGCTCTATGCTCCGCTCGAAACTTCGAAACCAAAAGAGGCATTTTCTAGAAACGAAATAGTGCAACGGTGAACAATTGCGGAGGCTTACTGTTGTACACCTATATGCACAGGCTAATATCCCTACTGAATATTACCAAGAGTCCATAATAGAACATTTTCCATTATGGACTAAATTTTCTATTATGGATTCTTGATATCACCCGAGGTAAATAAACGACGTTTCTGGCTACGTTAGTTGCTTCGTGTCGGGGGACTAATATCGTAAGCGTTTTCAGTGACGTCATGCCACCTCTCGCTTACAGGGCTACTTCACCGACGGTATCTACCCAGGCACGGTAAACCTGGTGAAGCTGGCCGGCAGCTGCGGCCTCGACAAGTCCGCCGTGAAGAAGTACATCACCGACGCGCCGACACTGGAAGCTGTGCGCGAGAAGGCGCGTGACGCATCGCGGAAAGGCGTGTCAGGTAACGCGCGAGCGAGCGACGGGCGAAGATGACACGCGCATATAGATAATTGGTTCCACTGTGCGACGGAAGAATATTGTAGGAATGCGTGACGCCGCTCTCTGTCTGCTCTATACAAAAATTTATTATACAACATAAAAACAAAGAATTATATATAGCATTTATCATATTCTGGCACATCTGCCTTATGGTATCTGCTATATATATATATATATAGCATTTATCATATTCTGGCACATCTGCCTTATGGTATCTGCTATATATATATAGGGCCATGTACTGGTTTTCATAGGGCTGTATGCATGTGTACCAGTCACCTAATTACATGATATAGGCGTGAATACCATGCAGCATTTTGAGCGCATGACATAGTGGCATGATCATGAAAGACAATATAAATATGATTTTAATCAAATCTACTTACTTTATCACAATTTGTTAGCTGTGTCCACCTATAGAAAATTTAATTTAGCTCCCGTGACATTATTAATAGGTTTATACAATAAAAACCCTGTTTTTTTTCATGATAAGAAACTCATTTTCTTTTGATATATGACGCAGCACATTGAAAATCATTCCTTATATATCTGACAACTTAATGCTAGCTAATATAATCTTCCTGATAAGACCAGATTATTTCTATGATTGGCTGGTTAAACAGACTGAACAGACAATTAACCAGCCAATCACGGAAATAATCTGGTCTTATCAGGAAAGATTTCTATTAGCTAGCATTAAGTTGTCAGATAATATAAAGGAATGATTTATTCAATGTGCTGCCGTCATATATCAAAAAGAAAATGCGTTTTCTTATCATGAAAAAAGCAGGGTTTTTTATGTATAACTATTAATAATGTACGGGAGCTAAATTAAATTTTCTCTAACAAATTGTGATAAAGTAAGTAGATTTGATTAAAATCATATTTATATTTATATTGATCGATCTCACTGTATTCTAATCCTCGTTTTCAGGTGTGCCAATGTTCTACATGAACGGACAGCCGTTGTTCTCTGGTGCTCAGGATAAGTCTTGTTTTGTCAACATGTTTCAAGTCATTGCCGAGAAATACCCTTATGCTGGTAGGACTTCCCAGGAAAAATCCACATGAGTTGGTGTATCTGCGGCAAATCCTGTTAATATACTCTGAGGATAATCATCAATGGTAGCAAGTCTTTAGACATTACTGCAACACTGATCTGTAATCAACACGTCTGTTAGATGTATAATTTATTTGCCTTGCGACTTAAATGTAGTACAGTGTATTTCCGTACAAAATCAACGGGTACTATAAACATTATAAACTTACATGCTGCTGCATGGCATTATATATTGCACTACCTGTAAATGAATCTGTGTTGTTATTGAAAATCTCGTCGTCGGTCAGTCATCATGGTAGTAAGTTACAGCAACAGTGATCCAGTGACCTACACGTCTTAGGTTTAGAAATTTGTTGTGCTGTACGTAGTTCAAATGTTGTATTTCCAACAAACTTTAAGGCTACTATAAACTTACATGCTGTCACATGGCATTATATGGTACAACCCTAAAATGAATCCGTGTTATGATTGAAAATCTCTATTAGGTGTGTTCAATCACGTAATGTTAAGATATTGTTACCAGATTCTTTGTAATATGGCTGTAAAGTGTGCTAAAACGTAGAATTACAATAGTTTTTATCAACTAGTAAGGGTAAATTGCTGTTCGTGATTAATATATGGTATCAGCACAATACATAATCAACTTTGCTTTATATAAATTGTCACGAGTGAATACATATTTTGTTTGTTTGTTTTGTCAAAGACTTGTTATTAAGAATGTGCAGTATTCCTGTCGCTATTGCGGTACTTGTCAATTTGCGGTACTTTTGTTAGACTGGTACCCGGTCCCACCGATCGGCTTATACCCATCGAGTAATCGAGGTGGGAGCGAGTACCAGTCTATACCTTTGTCAAAGACTTGTTATTAAGAATGTGCAGCATTCCTGTCGCTATTGCGGTACTTATAGAATACTGGATTTCATTTTAATGACGGGACTTCGGGAAATGCAGAATGCACAGCAAGTTCTTGATAGTAATATGAATTAAATCCACTACTCTAATAAAGCACCCATGCTATTTATGACTTTGTTATAGTTCTTGTTATGTGTGTGATATAGCCTATGTGTGCACATGCATGTGCTTTCTGTAATGAAAGTATCGGATGTCCAGACATAATTGGGTACACAACATTTATTCATGCTTAGCATAAACATAGCCGAGCCCAGAGAGGACTGCTTTCAGTAACAGTCTACATACGCGGGTATACGCGTAGTGATGAGGCTACAAGCTAGTTCTGCATAATATTACATGCCCTTTCTTTTAGAAGAAAGATAGTCCTTCAATCATGAGTAAAAACTGAACTTTAAAGACCTTTGAATTATGCTATCCGAGTAGTAACCAACATGACGTTAATGTTAATGCTGCTAGAGTCTTGCTTGGACATTTTCCACGCTAACTGTCAATAGTCACGATTACTTCTACAGTTCAACATGACTGTCACAAAAACTTAACGTTATAGCAGCCGAATATCCAACCGAATTAACTAACCCAAATATCAAAGTTATACAACACGTATGCACTTGATTAGCGTTCTCCACTACACAAATGCCTGACTGTATTATATTGTTAACACAAATTATAAATCGAGCTTTCTCGGATTTTTGACCATTCCGCCTGAACGGTTATGATAATTTCAGGAGCGTATAATGATAAATGACATTTGTCATTATACGCTCCTGATAATTTGGATAGTCACTGGCACTCCCAGTATTTGGAACACGTGCTGGTTCACTCTCAATCGTTGCCTTGAATCTGATGTGTTTTGTTGGGGACCTCACATCTATCTCTGGGGGTGGAACTGGTTCCTGGTCATCTTGTCCTGGGGGATATGAGGGGGTTCTCAATTCCTCATTGGTTTTCCGGATGAACCGACGATTCCTCCTGAGATTGTTGACGTCAAATGTTTGCACGTCATACGAACGTGGTGCCACATGTTTTTTTGTGACGAGTGCTGGCTTCCACTTGTGTGTATTCTCATCCTGTACTCTAACCGATTGACCTGGGGACAGAGGGGCTAGTGTCTTAACAGATTTCTCGTTGTGATACAATTTTTGAGTTGCTTGACGCTCAAAAAGTCGTGAAACTGCATCCTTGTCGGCTGCTTCGTTGGTAATCTTTACTGGAACATTACTTCTGAACTTGCGAGAGTTCAGTAGTTCTGATGGTGATGGCAAGTGGCAATCCACGGGTGTGGATCTAATGATCAGCATTGCCATGTCCGGATCAGTATGTGCTGCTTTGGCTTTAGCAAGTATAGTGTTGTAGGCTCTTGCCTCTGAACACTCAAGCAAACACGTCTGTTTCTGTTCATCACACAGGCTCAAAGACCCCGTATGTTTTATTCTCACCGTGACGTGTTGCATATACAATAGTGTCATAGATCACGTGTTCGTAAACGAATACAGAAAGTAAAGCATAACATACTAACTACACTACATTCCTCCTCTACTTGGATTAAAAATTATATTCGTCTGCATCAACTTTAGACTCATTTTCAGTATCTGTATATTATAGACACATCGGCTAAACTGGACTTCGAATGTAAACCTTTATGCGTTAACCAAACTTGTTCATCAGTTAAACATTTGAAAACAGTAATCTCTACACTAGTAGTAAGTCACAATATAAAATCCATTTCTTTAACAAACAGCTATGTTTTAACCTACAGCTCCTAACGTCGTCTGTAAGTTACCACAAATCTAAATATGCATAACAAACTCTTTGAAACGCGCAGGCGCTTGCTTGGTACGTGTAGAGCGTCTGACGTTCCCCTCTGCGTTGTCGCGTAGAGCATCGTGTGGTTCGTCCAATGGTAACTCCACCATTGCTTCATCATCCATTTCTTCTCCATTCGCGACTGGATGTACGCGTTTGAACTTCGAAAGATTGCGTGTTATCTCATGATCTCCCCGCTTAGCGGTTACCATGCTCCCTTTTCGATTCTGCACCTTGTATGGTCGTGGATCGTACGGTGTAGACAGCTTATTCGACCTTTGCTGCTTCACTATGACCGTATCACCAATTTGAATCCTACTCTCTCTTGCATGGTGTTTGTAGTCAGCATAGGAC
This sequence comes from Priapulus caudatus, assembly GCF_000485595.1. Lineage (NCBI taxonomy): Eukaryota > Metazoa > Priapulida > Priapulimorpha > Priapulimorphida > Priapulidae > Priapulus > Priapulus caudatus. The sequence continues at coordinate 120,362 of NW_014577474.1, forward strand.
TTCATCTTGTCCTTCCTCTGCTTATCGACTGCACGAATATCTCGAGCTTCCCTGTCTCCCTGAAGTTTAGTTTTCTGGAGTTGTACTTCATCTTTCTCGCCCGTTGTTAGGGCTCTCTGCTGGTGACATCCAGATGCTCACTGAGGCGACGCTCGCTCGATATTGGACCGAAGAAATCGAACTAAATCACGCTTCCAATCTTTGCCTTGCGATGTTAGACACACGAGATTGTCTTATTTCCAGTTTCTCTGACAATCCGTTCAGTTCTCCATTTTGCCTGTCGGGGCCACAACGGCTTGTATACGTCGTGATGAATCCCAACTCTTCTGCAAACATGAGAATTCTGCTGATCATTAAACGGTGTCCGTTGTCGGTTTTCACTGTGTCTGTATACCTTGCCTGGGCAAATATGCTATCCAGAGAGACCGCGTACAATGATGCGTCGCAAAAGGATGCGTTGTTCCCGCGCGAAAGGGTTAAGCGAGCACATTCCGCGGGGACTGCGGCGCACGCGGGACGCGGGATGTATAGTATAAGCTCCGCCGCTATACGGAAATTCGCGCGCCGAAGTAAGGCGAGGCGGCGAATGCGTATAGCGGCAGGGCTACATCGCCGCAGTTTTTCGGGACACGTACATCGGCTCGGACATCGGCTTTGCGAGGGGGGCCTTTGCGATTATAGTTGACACGCGTTTGTACATCCTCGCGTCGTACCGTCACTGCCGTATTTTCGTACCTTAGTCTGGCGTTCTTCCCACTCTCTTTCTCTCTTCTCGCACTCGCCACGGTCTGCGTCTCTCTCTCTGCTCGCTCGCTCGCCGCACGGCGTTATACACATACACTATATACATGCGCATCAATGTCGCAGCCTGGCACACAGCATGCACTTGCAGCGTTTCAATAAATGTAATGCTAATAAATCAAATCTATTTTACTACGACAGTCACGCGGCCAAACTCCGAGGGGAGGCTGGAATGTCGCGCTCCGCGGTTTCTTCGTAAAAACCATGTGCATTTATATATAATTTGTGTGTTCAGTCCGGCGCCGTCGCGGCGTATTGTAGGATTAGCTACGGTGTAAAACTGCCACGGCCACGCCAGTACGTGCCGCACGGGACCTGCGTGCGCACAGCCAGCGCGGGTTCAAGAGGTTTGATAAAACTTCGCACCGTACGAGCCTAGGCGCTTTTGGAGGCATAGATAGCATCTAGACGCCGCCAGCCACGTGGCAGCGCGTACACGTCTCGTTAAAACCTTCTGTGATAGGGACGTAACGTTATATGCGGCAGATAAGCGCCTTGTCATCGTGTAACGCGGCCAATGAGCGAGCGCTGTCATGCTTATTGACAGCATTTCTTGTATGGGCCACTACGTCTTGCCATGAGGCGCGCCACCCAAAAGTTTAGGGCCGTTTGGGAGATGGCCTCAAGCCGTTCCATCCGAATGTTCGGTTGGATTGCGGCAGTTTCGCGGAAGTGCGTTTCAGACCCCTGTCTAAGGAATCTCTCTACAGTGGACAAAAGGGGGCGGGCCGTATTCGCGTTTAGAGGCGCGGGCGGCCGCGCGCCTTTTTTTTTTTTTCGCCGCGAAGCTGTGCCGCTGCCGCAAAAAACCGGGGGGCGCAAGTCCGTCTAGTTTAGGAATTGTGGCTTCGATGATTACTTTGTCACCAGCTCTACCTGTTGGAAAACCTTTTACTTATACTAATCTACCACTACTAGCAAGTATCTCCGTCGGAAATGGAAACCGGCAAATTCTTTACTGCAACTTCTTTTCCATGGTTTCGCAGTAGTGTTATCATCTTTCAGGAGGTTCTGGTCCTTCTGCGTTTGTTGGCGTAGCAGCTTGGCATGGGACGAACACTGGCTTAATTCGCTCTTCCACCAAACGATCTATACCGGAAAAACCAAACGCTTACTTCCCGTACAGTTTTGGTCTTTGACGACACCTTGTGGTCGACGTGGGCCAAGTTTTCTCCGATTGCTTGCTGACGGAACGAAACTGGCAAACACAATTGGCTGTGTTCCTCCAGCACAAGACATGAGACTGCTAACTTCATCATTCACTGTCAGATTATGGAACGAGTTTCTCATCTGCCCAGTGTTCATGATTCAATTGCCACGGATTAGCCCTCTGTAGGCACCGGATCTTCTTCAAAGCATAGTTCCTCTAAACGTCTCTCACAGTGATGCCATTCGGGCACACTGCTTTTGTACACACGTAGATTTTATATAGTCCCTCGGCGCGTCCTGTCGCTGCTGCCATTGTCTGGATCCTACTCATGTAATATTACAGGATTTTCGTCGCTTTTCCTAGCGGTAGCCTGAGGAGTATACTGATACGGTAACAACCGTAAACCTCCATCGGTCAATCCTGGCAGATGCTTGCTTATGACTGGCAACTAACCAATCAAGCGGTCGCTGTGGTCTGTCGTATTATATTCGAATTCCTGCCCTTACAGATTAGAATGAAGTGTGCAGCACCCCGGACTACTGCTAACATTTCTCGTTCTGTTTCGTGAACTATCCCGCTGCTCTCAACACTCGATAGGCTGCTAGCAAAAACTAACGACTTCGTGTGGCATAACATGGCGGCTAGCCTACTGGACTTGCGCTTCATACTACCACTTCTGTAACGCTTGGTTGGACTCAAAATACTCCTCTTTGTCACAACGCTGGTCAGTTTATGCTTGAGGTTCATCAGGCTTTCTGGTGCACACCATGTCCACTCCCATTAGAGCACCTTTAATGTCGTAATGTTCACGGAGTGGTCAGACGTCACATGCAGATAATTTTGGTATAACCTGGATACATATTGTTTTGCCATTTCCTAGTAGCTCGATCTGACTGCACTGCGCTCGGGGGTACACTAGACATTTACGATACCAGGTATCTTCCAGGATGCGGAGCTGATCCGTCACGTGGGCGTGGGAGAATGGTGTCCCGTAGAAAAGTAACTTGTCTTTCTGTCGCAAAGGCCTGCATTTGTCCTTATTGCAGCTTTAGTTGGCTTGGTTCAGAGTACCGCTTTGCTAGTACCGCTTTCAGGTTTTTGTCGTTGCGATTCTGTGTTACGTGTCCATACACAATGGATGTCACTGCCTTAACTTGTTTTGGCAATCCCGTTATACAACCCGGATAACACATCCTGATAGTGCATTGCTGGAAAATCTCCGAAGCCTGCCGTTCCCCGCATCATCCGAACCATTAACCTTTTGTATCTAAACAGGTCCAACAGTCGCGGAGAAGTTCGTAATGTATCGACTCTCAGGTTGGAGTTCAGGTTGATGATACGCCGACCTTAAATCCAGCACATACTAAAAACTGATGCACCATTCAAGTCTGTGATCAGCTCGTCGATTGTCGGCATGACATGTTTTGTGCGTTTTACGGCTTCATTCGCTTTCCTCATTCCACACATATCCGAACCTCATTGTTCTTCTTTTGGTACCACCACAATAAGGGCTGACCATGGCGTTGAACCGCTAACTTTCTCGATAACGTCCATTTCTTTGAGTTTGTCCAGTTCCTTCTCGACAGCTTTCCTTACGTGGAATGGAATACGTCGATGTGGTTGTTGCTTTGGCTCCACATTCTCGTCGATGTATAACTTCACCTGTATGTTTTCCGCTTTGCCCATACCCTTGAAGATGTTCGGACTTCCCGGCTATCGTCTGCATCTTAGATGTCACACTCTGTGCTACATGTATAATGCCTAGATCTTCAGCTGCTCTGTAGCCTATAAAGGTTACCTGTGCTGCCATCTGCAACATGAATATTAGTCTTCACAACCTCTTGTCATACTGTATCTTGGTTATAAGTACATCCAACTTGGTGAGGAAAGGGTTTCTTGAGCCATAAGGGTAGACCTTGGTCGTCGGTTGTTGAAACAGCAGTGGCACGTGGGAGGGCCCCTTTAACCGGTTGAAAGTTTCGCTGTCTATGATGTTCACAGATGCCCCTGTGTCAACAGTCATTCTTACGACTTTCCCCTCAATCTTTACGTCGCACGTTGGTAGCTTGTCCCCGTGCTGTCTCGCACCAAACGTGTACTCATCGTCCGATGAATCCGACTGATGTGCTTCCATCTCCGCTGTAGAATGCTTGTCCTCTGTGACGTGATACGCTGACTGTTCTCTTCTCTGTCTTGATCTACACACTGCAGCGAAGTTGTTAAGCTTCCCACATGATCTACAAGACTTGCCCCTGGCTGGACATGGCTTACTTTGGGGGTGTGGATACAGTCCACCATAATTACGGCACGTAGCCTTCCTACCCACCAGTCGTGAGGGCTTCTGTATCTGTGCAGCAGCTTCCGTCGGCTTTTGTCGAGCCTGCTTTCTTATGAAACGGTTTTGAATGAAGAGCGTTGACGGTCCTACCATCATTGTCACCTTCAATACCACTTGCCTGTGCTTCTGACAGTTCTAGTGTTCTGCCATATACTAGCAGTTTGGCCAGTGTCAAATCCGTTTCCCGTAGAGCACGTCGTCTTAGCCGTGATGACTGACATGACTGAACAATCTGTGTTTTAATTTCCCGATCGCTGTCTGCAAACTCACATGTCATCGCTCGTTGTCTTAGCCGTGTGTGGTATGTGTCCAATGACTCACCAACAGCTTGTTTCTCCTTCTTGAACAGGTAGACTTCATACTCCATATTTCTCTTGGGGTCGAAGTAGTTCGTCAAACTGTCACGGGCGAGCTCAAAGTCATCTTCACTCCCTGTGTCGGGCAGCGTGATGAAAACTTCATACACTTCGTCACCAGCATAGTGTAGCATCATAGCTCTTTTCCGTTTTGGCGTGGTTATGTTTAATGCTATCATCAGATTCTCCAACTTCGCCACCCATTTTGCCCATCTCAGTCCAGTGTTGCCACTGTCCACGTGCACGGCGAACGCTGGAAATTGTGGCAGGCCGGTTGCCATTCTCCGTTTCCCAGCTTTCTGTATCACCAGTGCTCGTACGTAGGCTTGTACACGTAGGCTTCGATCGATATGGCAGGAAAACACAATCACCCTGAGACGTTTCAGTTTCAAATTCAGTTCCTAGAAGTTAGAACAAACGGCTGCGCTGTTCCAACTGGCAATTGGCACTGGGTATGCACTTTGACACCGCTTTTCCCGTATAGATGTGCGTTTGCTCCTTCGTTTCAACCGTCAAAACCTGTCTCTGGATATCCATTGATCTGTTTTCACCCACCTTCCAGTTCCTCGTCGCCAGAATATAGTGTTGTAGGCTCTTGCCTCTGAACACTCAAGTAAACACGTCTGTTTTTGTTCATCACACAGGCTCAAAGACCCCTTATGTTTTATTCTCACCGTGACGTGTTGCATATACAATAGTGTCATAGATCACGTGTTCGTAAACGAATACAGAAAGTAAAGCATAACATACTAACTACACTACAGCAAGTACACCTTTTACGGTCTGTACGTGTCTCTCGATGAAGCCATTTGACTGTGCATAGCGGGGACTCGATGTCACGTGACTGAAACCCCATTCTTCTGTGAACTGTTTAAACATTTGGCTCGCATATTGTGGCCCGTTGTCACTGATTATAGTCTCTGGAATTCCTTGTTCCGAGAACACTTGCTTAGTGATGTTCACCACTGACTGACTTGTCGCACGACCATGAATTTTCTTGACTATCGGGAACTTCGAATAGTAGTCACAGATAAGAAGGTACTCCTCACCATCCAGATGGAACAGGTCGGTACCGATGGTCTGCCATGGTCCCGTAGGTATTTCATACTGCAGTAGAGGTTCTGGGCTTTGTGACTTCTGGGAATGCTGACAAATACTACACGACTTTATTATGTTCTCTATGTCTGCATTACAGTTGTTCCAGTAAACACAGGTACGAGCCCTCAACCTGGTCTTGTCGATACCCTGGTGAGGCTCGTGAAGTTTCGAGAGAACGTAGCTCTGCATGCTGTCTGGAATCATGACACGTTCTCCCTTCATGACGATAAGTTCGACGACGAAGTTCATCTCTGTATGGCCAAAACTGGCGTAGTGCAGGTGGTAGCTCGTTCCGTCGGTCAGGCCATCCCTGCACAATCACCTTCTTCAGAGCATGAAGCTTACCATCAGCTTGGGTTGCTTCGCGTAACTCATCTTGTTTCCGTGTACTGAATTGCACAAGTTCAACTTTGACATCTAGGTCAATAGTGCCGTTCTCTCCTCCAGGAGATCGAGTGAGAGCATCTGCCATCAATGCTTCCTTCCCCGGCTTGTACATTATCTTCACGTCATAGGTCTGGATTCTCAGTAACATGCGCTGTAGTCGCTGAGGAGCTGACGAAATGTTCTTGAGATGGATCATTTCAAGCGGCTTGTGGTCTGATTCCACAATAAACTGCTTTCCGTACAAATAAGTATGGAATTTCTCGCATCCAAAAACCACCGCTAAAAGTTCACGCTCTATATTGGCGTATCGCTGCTCACAATCACTCAAGGTTTTGGACGCGAAAGCGATCGGCTTGTTGTTTTGGATCAGAACAGCTCCTAGACCTTTGCTTGACGCGTCAACTTGAGGGTAGATGGCTGCTGCGGGTCAAAATAGCTGAGAGTTACCTCTCGACAGATGAGCGTAATCAGCTTGTCATATGCTGATTGGTGGGAGGGAGTCCATTAAAAAACAACACCCTTCTTCATCAGATCTCGCAGTGGCGCTGTGTGCTGGGATGCATGAGGCAGGAACGGTGATAGGTATGTCACCATTCCGAGAAACTCTTGCAACTGTTTTGCATTCTTCGGGTATTCCATCTCTCGGATTGCCATGACCTTGTCAGGGTCGGGGTGCACTCCATTTGCATCATAAACCATGCCAAAGAATTTCATGGACGGTTTGTTTATCTCGCACTTGTCAGGGTTGAATACGAGTCCGTTCTCCTGTGCTACCTTCATGACGTTGCGCAGATTGGCATCATGATCAGCTTGGTCTTTCCCGAATACAGCGACGTCATCCGCTATTCTAGCTACGCCCGGACACTGCTCCAATATGTTGTCCATGCGCTCCTGGAATACATCTTGGCTGACATTCAGGCCAAATGGCAACCTTTGGAAGCAAAATCGACCGAATGGGCTGTTAAATGTCGTCAGGTGACTTGATTCGCTGTCAAGTTCTATTGACCAATATCCGTGTTGAGCGTCCAACTTGGAGAAAATGGTTGCTCCCGCGAATTTGTGCGTGATCTCTTCAAGTGTCGGCGTCTTATAGTGTGGGCTTTTTATCGCCTCGTTAAGGTTCTTCGGATCAAGACACACCCTGAGTTTGCCATTTGACTTTTAACTGTACACCAGACTACTGACCCAGTCCGTGGGCTCAGTGACCTTAGTGATGACTCCTGACTTCATCATACCGTCAAGTTCCTTCTTGAGCTCATCTCGAAGGTGAATCGGACATCGTCGTGGGGCGTGCACCACTGGCGGGATGGACGGGTCTACAGTTATGTGAAATGTTCCCTTGAAGTGACCAATACCTTCAAACCTGTCTGGATACATTCGGACCAAGTCCTCCTTTGCAGTCATGTGAGGATTTTCACTGTTCACGTGTTTGTTAACGGCACAGTTCAATGATACCAGATGTAGATCACGTGAGGTGGGCAGACCCATCAGAGCCGGCTCTCCTGATTCCGTGACATAGAATTATGCATCGCACGCCTTGTCCCGATACCTACAAGGTATGGACGTCGACCCATATTGTGCAATACGGGAGCCGTTGTAGCCTGTCAACAAGGTATCATGGTGTGTCCTCGTGGCACCTTTCTTACGAAATCCCTCGCCGTCTAGTCGCTCTGGATACATGCGTCTGTATATTCTCAGTGGGAGCAGATTTCCTTGGGCCCCTGTATCAACCTTGACCTTCAAGGTAGCTGGAGTCTGCGGTTTGTTCTCCAGTATAATGTCAACTAGCAAATACTTCGTCCCTCCTGTCTCGGTGGTTGTTGGAATGCACGGATTCAAATGAAAGATTCTCAAAACTTTTATTTAGAGAATTCGTGGCTGCCTGTCTGTCTCTGTTACCAAGATGTACCTCATGAACTTGGTGCCTTCTCCCACGTGAGGCTGACCTGCCTCTGTTATTCCTGTTTTGACCTCTATGGAACTGTGACATTGACCTTGGGTTTCTGTTCCTAACCCGTGTGGACATGCACATCTTTTTCCAGTGGTTCAATTTACCACACAAGTCACACTCTGTCCCATAGGCTGGACATTTATCCATGGGTTTCGGTGGGTGTTTACCCCACAGTACTGACACATTGGATACGACTGTTGTCTGCTTTTTATGCCTTGTTAACTTGGTGAACCGTGCCTCCGCTGGCGCCACCAGCTAACTGTTTCATCTGAGCATCAGTCGCTTCATGCGTTGTGACAATGTCTAGCGCTTCTTCAAGTGTTAACTTCCCATCTTTGCCTAAGAGAATTTCCTGGACCTTCTTGTGTACAGTACCGATGATTAACTGTTCAATTAATCTCTCGTTCGTTTCCTGATCATCACGGAACTTGCACTTCTTTGCTTTAAGCTTACACCTAGTCATAAACTCATCAATTGTCTCCCCTTCTGACTGGTGCAGTTTCTGTAACGGATATATGTGCAGCCAAAAATTTGACTGGGGCTCAAAGTGTTTCTCAAACTTGTCCCATAATGTGGCTGGTTTATCTGCTTTAATATTCCAGGAGTTAAATATCTGTAATCCCTCCTGACCTATCCATATCAGTACATAATTAGCTTGCTCCTCATCCGACTTCTCATAAAGTGGTCCGGCGAAGATTAGTGAACAATACTGTTTGAATTCTTGGAAGGCTGTTGGAAGATCCGTGCTGGACCAGTCCATACGAGGTGGCGTTATACCTGACAGTTCATGCACCCATGATGGTACGTGTATAAGGCCTACTGTACACATTCACTGGGTCTCGACACACCGTACAAGTACGTGTATGACTGTCAATGGCAGGATACTGTCTATTTGTCACTCACCACACTGTCCAGTTGCTACTCCAGCAGACTCAAACGTTGTGTGCAATGTATACTCCGAATGCGTGTACGGTGTACACCCGAGTATTACAATTATTTGTCCTCTAGTAGTGCATGACGCCACATATATGTGTACCACCTGTTGCGTGGTGATGCCGATCACAGGCACTTGAAGCGTTTCAATAAAATATAATGCTAACTAAATACGAAATCTATTTACTACCAAATTCTTAATGTTTCTATACTTTCTTTCACCTATTATTGCCGACAGTTTCCTGTAAATTCCGTCCAAATCCTACGTGCAACCATATACGCTGCCAGCCGCGAGAGCATATATGGTTGCACGTAGGATTTGGACGGAATTTACGGGAAACTGTCGGCAATAGTAGGTGAAAGAGAGTATAGAAACATTATAAGAATTTGGTAGTAAATAGATTTCGTATTTAGTTAGCATTATATTTTATTGAAACGCTTCAAGTGCCTGTGATGCCGATGTTGCTTGCTGCCGCGATCGATCGTGGCACTGAGGTCGGTGCAGACAAATCCGAAATTTTTGCTCCTGGCGCTGGCCAACACACTGTCAATGTCATACAGATTGATCTGTTCACCGGAGTGGTATTACCTCTGCGCAACGGAGTTGCAGGGGAGGTAATGTAATCGGTCGTGTGTGTGTGTGTGTCCAGCCCCCGCGGCGCGATCGATAGCGCGTCGAGTCAGCGAGCGGGCGGCGCGATCGATAGCGCGTCGAGTCAGCGAGCGGCGAGTCAGCAGCAGGCGAGTGAGTCAGCAGCAACCACCAGCGAGCGGCGAGTCAGCAGCCGCCACCAGCGAGCGGCGAGTCAGCAGCCGCCACCAGC
>NW_014577474.1:130209-141407 GCF_000485595.1 Priapulus caudatus
CCCCCCGGCGAGGGGCGATTCAGCGGCCGCCCCGAGCGAGCGGCGAGCCAGCTCGTAACACATACATTTTACATGCTCACGAAGGTATGCACTCTCCGTGAGTGCCCTCTGTCTAGTTTCAACACTGCGATGGTCTTTACCGCTGCCACCATGTAAAGTATCGGATGTCCAGACATAATTGGGTACACAACAGTTATTCGTGCTTAGCATAAACATGGCCGAGCCCAGAGAGGACTGCTTTCAGTAACAGTCTACATACGCGGGTATACGCGTAGTGATGAGGCTACAACGTAGTTCTGCATAATATTACACTTTCGACAGTTTGTCAAATTATCGCCTTCATTGGCATAAATGAAGCTAGAAAGGTGCGTTTGTTGTTTCTGAGCATACATAATGTAGACCAATGCTTTTGCGCTCACTAGGAGCTAGAAATTGCTACATGATCGAAGTATTAAAATGTGTAACTGCACGGACCCTACATCGGGAGCTTCGATCAAGCGCTCCCCCCATAACATATGCTTCACTGGTGGTTTTTGGACCTTTCCCACAGACCCATGTCTGGATCTGCCAATGTGTGCTAACCATGATGATTTAAGTTATGCATTTGAATTTCATTTTGCATGTTTCACACTGGGAGCTCAAAAGTGAACATAATTTTATGCCTATATCTGAACAATCTTCTGTTTTGGGAAAACGCATGCTTAAACTAACCGAAACTAATTATGACATAAAAGATATTGCAATTCTTCTTCTTCCATTTTGATAAATAAGAAATAATCTCACTCTGTTGCTTGCGACCAAAAACCGGATTAACGGAAATTTATGGGAGCACAGATAGCGCCACCAACAATAGACATATTGCACAAAGGCTGCATGTCACCTCTCAGTATTATAATTATAATATAACAATCAATTATCAATCAATCAATAGTAACTCAATAATAAGCGAGACAATATTTCTAGGGAATATATGTAATCACAAAATCTTTTTATGATATAAATCTACAAACAGTAATATTCCCCCTAAAAATCGTTTAGTTGTTGGTGAAAACATGTCAAACGTTTATAAATTTAATTGATGGATGCTAAGGACAAGAAAGCATCGTGGTAAACTAATAGTCCAACTTTCATAAAAGTGACATAAAATTGGAATTTGGTATTAGACCTTTAAATTGCTCCTTTGCTTGTTTATCGCAAAGACAGGTGCGGAACGAAAGTTTGAGAAAATATAGACCCACACTGCCTCGTTTTATTATTACCTAACTTTATCGTTGAGATAAGGTGGAAAAAAATTCTTGCACTAAATAAGCATTCGTGTGCTTTTAGTAAAAATGACACCACCCTCGTCTGTCGTATCATTGCAACCGTGAGCAACCAGAAGCCACACCTGTTTGGAACTAAACCATTCGCGTAGTAATATTTACCTCACTGCGCATTATGCTGGCAGTCGGTAGTTGCGCGGTAGTTGCAAATGGGCAACGAAGCAAATCCAAACAGCTACCTGTCACGCCCAGTGTGTTGGCAGTGCTTGCAACGCCCGTAGATGTCACCAACGTCAAGTAAAAGCCGGCTGTGAGTATATTTAAACGTTGATTATTGTAGTTTAATTATAACACGGTAGTGAAAATGCTAGAATTACGATATCTCACTTTCAGATTACATATTCCACAAATGATCGTCAATGTACACTGCCTCCCTGATGCCCAAACCAGGGAGGACAGCCCAACCAGGCTGTGTGACTAACGTCCCCTCACCCTAGGCTAGCAAAGACCTAAACCGACCAGGCTCTCCGACTGTTACACGGCGTAGGAGGCCTCTCGCCAACGTAGTGTTAAGCGAGAAGGGAACTTGTGGCTAGCAAAGACCGTTTCTTGGAGCTACCCTGTATCATGTATGTGTATCATCACATCACTCGGCCTACGTACATCTTGACATGTGCATGTAGCCTGCTGGTGTTTATGTCATTACGCGTCATACGCGTATTTCCGGATGGTTGGCACAGGTAAATCTCTGTGTACATACAAGTATACGGCCAAAATTTTAACCAGCTGAATGAGACTGCTATCGTGCTAGTATGGACCCCCGACTCCATCCCCGACTTGATCATGTTGGTTCAATGGTTGGTTTTACTCTTGATCAGGTTTTGATCAGGATCAGGTTTTGATCAGGATCTTATCTTTGTTCGATCTTGAATCTTTATATACGCCGGAAACTTTATAAACTATGTTACGTATAGGACACGCGTGCTGGTAATAATTAACAACCTTCATTATAATAACTGTGCGGGTCATGCGCAGCGTGTAAACTTACATGCAACAACAAAATTGTCAACTTTATGGAAAGCTGTGAGCATGACCTGTCATCTAGGACAATCAGGTACCTTGCAAATAACAATCGAGTCATAAAAATGAAATTATAATATTAAAAAGGCAGTGCTGGTTTGTCCATAGATGTGTTCATTACCATCTTTACTAGTTAATTAATTCATTGTTATCAAACAAACTCTTATTCGACATATCACTTGATCGTGTACGGCAAGTCACACAGCAAAACCTGTTTTAGAACATGTTGCAGACCAAGCTGGAAATTTCCTATGTGCAGCACATGCTTATATTGTATAAAATCCACTCATCTTTTATAATCGATAAATGTATGCATAATTGTTTCTCTTTATACTATGTAAGCATTGAATATATAACAGAGCCACATGTAGTTTGTTCTTAGTTTGTGTCCCTAGTACTAAAACTTGGTATCGTCTAACTCCTGGTGATTCATACTGGTAAAATGCCAGTGAATTGTTTCAAATAAGAAGTCTTCACAAAGTAAACATCCCATTCACTGAGAAAATTATATACAATGCACCTACTGTCTGCACTTGCCTTCCGTAGGCGTGTGCACTGTAACTGTGTACAGTAGCCACACTGTTTCGCGGTAGCAATAGCGCCATAGAAATTATATACTAGGTAGACTAGTGTCTCCATATATTTCTAGTGATGGGAATCGGTAGGAATTTCATCATCGATCATCGGTTACACACAACCGATCGATGATCGAAGATAATCGGTTGAATGTTATTGGTATATATATATATACCATATATATAATACAGTATTTTTTATAACACAATATTCTAAAAGCTATGTAATAACACGATTATACTTGCTTATGTTTGGTGTAGGTTAGATTTAAGCTGTAAAGTAACCAATAACACACACAAATGAAATAAAGGGCCATTTCATCAATGTTTGCACATTTTATATAAAAAAATTATATATTTTTTATTGATAATCGGTTATTTATTTTCATAATCGAGTGCTTAGTCGATTTGCTGCAAACGACTGACTTTCGATTATAATCGATCATCGGGACATCACTATTATTATGTATATATATATAATGATATTTCTATACGAATCGCGCACGAGTTTCTTCGCGGCCGTACGAGTAAACCGCCGCCGACGCCTTTGCAGGAGATGAGTGCTTCCAACTTGGGAACGTACTCGATCGCGAGCCAGCATGCGACGATGCTGGTTCGCACGAAGGAGGGCCACGCGGCGATGGGCCTTCAGCTCGCCGGCGACGACCACGTGTGGATCCAGATCCAGAAGAAGACGTTCACGAACTGGGTGAACGAGCAGCTGCGCGCCGCCGGCCGACACATCGTCGACCTCGAGACGGGATTCGCCGACGGGCTGAACCTCGTCGCGCTCGCCGAAGTGCTGCAGCAGAAGGACCTGTCGCGCGGCGTCGCGAAGCGGCCGACCAACGACCACCACCGGCTGGGGAACATCGGCGTCGCACTGAAGGCGCTCACCGACGATGGGGTGAAGCTCGTCAACATCGGTAAGCTTCCCTCGGCGCGGAGGCAGGGGAAAAAATTTTTTCATGGGAGCTCTTATTGAAAAGTCTGTGGGAAAAATAGCTCTTGTCAAACATTTTACGGGAGCTATTTTGAGCCTCACGAGAGCGATTTCGGCGGTTTGAAGAGCGAATTGCTCATCGTTCCCTTGTGTATTTTTTACCCTGCCCGGTGTGGAGGGTTTCTCGAGGTCGGCATGACGACGGGGATGGGGATCGATGAGATGGATGACGTGGGGACGGGGTTCGTGATGGGCGGAGATGAGAGGGTAGTGCGAGGCAGCAGCAGAGGAGAGAAGGAAGGGGGGTGTGGTGGGGAATAGGTTGGAAAAGATGTAAAGTGGTGGAGGGCAGTAGGGCGAGAGAGAGAGAGAGAGAGAGCAGAGAGAGAGGAGAGAGAAGGAGAGAGAGAGAGGAGAGAGAGAGAGAGAGAGGAGAGAGAGAGAGAGAGAGAGCGAGAGAGAGAGAGAAGAGAGAGAGAGAGAGAGAGAGAGAGAAGAGAGAAGACGAGTAGAGAGAGAGAGACAAAGCGAGAGAAGAGACGAGAGAGAGAGACAAGCGCTCGTAGCGGAGAGAGAGAGAGAGAGAAAGAGAGAGAGAGAGAGAGAGAGAGAGAGAGAGAGAGAGAGAGAGAGAGAGAGAGAGAGAGAGAGAGAGAGAGAGAGAGCAAAATGGTAAGAAGTTAGAGGAGCAAAGGGAGGAAACTGAAGAGGTAGCAATGGAGACAGAATGAAGTTAGAGGAGCAAAGGGAGGAAACTGAAGAGGTAGCAATGGAGACAGAATGAAGTTATGAGAGAACACGTACAGGAAAGTGAAAAAGAGAGAAAGCACAGGGAGGATGGGTTAGAAGAGGAGAAAGAGGGAAGGGGGCTTAGACGATAAGGATACAGTGCATGTGAATGAAGAGATAAGGAAGGGGTCATACAAGGGGAAGAGGACAAAGAGGAGAGGTGTGAGGAGAAGGAGGAGCAGGGGAACGACATGGAAGAGGAGAAGCTGGGGAAGGCAAAGAAAAGGGGCTGGTTATGAGAAGAAACGCGGGGAGGGTGAGTAAAAGCTATACCCTAATCCTACTCCTACGGTTTCTTTCTTCATCAGCCTTTCCCAGCATGTTCTACTATAGGGATGTGTTTTAGTAATATGTAAAGCTCCTACGCTGCTAAGACATGCATGATGCATCCTTTTTCTAGCATTTTGTTCGGTTACCAAACATTCTATTTCTACCTAGATGTGCTAAACGTGTATGAGCTAATATCATGTGTATTATGATATTATAGACGTATATTATCAGAAGTGAATATTAATAGTAATAATAGTAATAGTAATAATAATAATAGTAATAATAATAATAATCTAATTATTCACTCCTGATATTATCAGGAGTAAGATAATATAGGATCCTATATTGTCTTACTCCTGATATTATCATGAGCATGTAAGTTGTAACACCACCAGTAGCCTTTATTAGATGTGATCGACACATGATTACATCAGGAGTGAATAATAAAAAATATATATTATTATTCGCTCCTGATTGCATGCAATCTCAGCGTCACAACTGGAGCAAACCATATAAGTAAATCAGCAGTGTGACCACATGCGTGTGTAACAATATGCACATTTCCATTTTGGTACAGTTATAGCTGTCAGCGTAACTAACAATCCCTTCCAAACAGCACATGCCAGTGTATTTCAGGGTTATCTATCATGTGCATTTCAGACATTTTTACAGCTCTATCCTAGATGCAATAAGCTACTGTCAGAAGTGCGCAGCATAGACACCTGCCTACTGACCTAGTCTCGTTTATCGTAGTAGAGTAACTGATTTCAATCTGGCTGGTCAGATTTTCCTTTCCCCGTCCCAGTTGACTCTCTTTACTGGAGAGTGCCCATTTGCGATGATCACAGTTGGGTGCATTGACCACTGGTCTTTTGTAGGGGAGAATAATCAGTGATCTACGCTTGCTTTGTCCTCATCCAAATGAGATGACCACGTTGTAAATGCAGTGCAGTGTGACCCTTCAGTGGGGTGGGTGTGTTCCCCCAACCCTGCAGCAGTCAGTAAACCTGCATGCGTTGGCCATGACACAAGGGCCGGTGACTGGATGAATCAGTGCTCTATCTGAGTTCTAGCCTACATTAGCAACACTGGCAGAGTTTCATACGTTGAAACATTCATATATAATTATATATACCATATCATAAAAGTATTTGCTTTAATACATGAAAATTTGTACTTGCTATATAATATGAAAAAGGTGATTTCCTAATAAAAATTCCATAGACTAATAATTATGTGTGACCTTGAAAAGCAAGTTAATTTACAGCCTTTTCGTGACAGTAATTGTTTTTATCAAAATAAGGACAATGAGACAGCACAATGTTATCTGTACTATATCAAAGTACAGCACTATTATTATTAGTGTACATGTCACCTGGCAGGTGTTTTTATCAAAAATGAGGACAGTGAGACAGGACAATGTTATCTGTACTATATCAAAGTACACTACTATTAGCATTAGTGTACACGTCACCTGGCATTCTCTTGGCTTACTGCCATTCTGTTTTTGACGCATAATACTACGGTGGCGTTTTCCAAGAGAATGTTTGCATGTACTCTTATTCTTATAAATAGATGGATTTACATGAGGTCTTGCTTAAAGTGTGAAAAAGTCCTTGGGCTAGGTAAATCTACTTGCTGCGTTTGTCATTGTCAGCTGTTTGCTTGGATATAACTATAAGTACTGTAACTGTTGGCACGCCCAGCAATCAACACAGAAGTAGTTGCTCCTTTTTCTGATCTGGTAGTATACTGTCACACCCGGGTTCTTTTCCCTTTTATTGAGTGGCAAGGTTACGTTCTGTTAAATGTGGTCCACGCCCTGAGCCTGCTTGCTAAGTTTAACGTCAGTTTGCCATATATGGCCTAAAATCTGCCCCGTATCCTTCGAAGTGTTTTACATCCTAGGTGATGTTGATTTATGCTGTGGCCATCTTCGGCAGTTAGCCGCTATAACCGTTACCATCTTCCACAAGTTTGCAGCTGCTTAGCTCTGCAAACATACGGAATGTCAGGGAATGAACGAGAAGAGAGGCGGACCCGTGCAACTGTAACAACATGGCCCTTGCAGAGAAGATCAGTATATATATATATATATCTATCCACAAATGGTGTGCTGCAAGCTAGCACACTGGAGATATTCTGTAGACCAGATACGGGCTTCTAAAATCAGTTCTAATCTTGGATATATTTCTCACCTTGGCAGCCTCCTTCGTGACTCGTGATATTTAGTAGTAACGATTTGTGCCTACAATGACATTTTACACAACTGCCCTCAATTGATCGGCCGGTCCGTCCGTCGATTAGTCAATTCGTCAGCCAATTAATCAGTATATGGTTCACTCATTATTTATATTATTTATATTACTACGTATATTTTGCTAACAATTTTTTATTGTGTATATAGTGTATAATTAAATTATTTTTTTTAATGCATCGACAAGAAAGAACCCACAATTCGGGCAAAGTTATTAAACATTTTCCTGTCGGTATACATGAATGATTCCACCACTACACGCGCAGCTAGGTGATGGTATTCTTTTCCACGCAGTACACGTATTTACTGCTGTATTCAGATAATCGGTGTCTGTAGAAGGGTAGCTTCATTACGGGCGGCAAGTGTGACTTGAATAGCTGCCAAGAAAAACACGTTGCTACACACTTGTAAAGGTGTAGGGCCGCTCCCTCCTGTTCGCCCCTGCTGTTGCTGCTGCTGCTGCTGGTGGTAGTGGTGGTGCTGCTGCTGCTCTAAAGTTGCTGCTGCTGCTGCTGCTGCTGTGGATGCTTTTGTTGCTGCTGTTGCTGTTGCTGCTGCTGCTGCAGATGCGGCGACTGCTGCTAAATCTGCTGCTGCTGTGGACGCTTTTGTTGCTGCTGCTGCTGATGATGAAGATGCTACTGCTGTTGCTAATGCTGCTGCTGCTGCTGATGATGAAGATGCTACTGCTGTTGCCAATGCTGCTGCTGATGATGATGCTACTGCTGTTGCCAATGCTGCTGCTGCTGAGCTGTAGCTGCTGTGCGACCGTGTGGAGAAATTGTGCCGCACCCACTAAGTGACTTATAGAGCCAGAGGCAGAGGAGTTTGCCCGGGCCTGGTATATTCGCTAGTGAAATAAGTAAAAGCTTATTTTACCTAAAGTGAAATTACTACACGCATATAATAGCCGCGTAAGCTCTGTACTCACGTACGAGCATTCACATTCTTCCGCATCACACCTTCTGAGTCACCAGAAGAAGAATCTCGGAAATAACCAATCAGTTGCTATTCTGTGCAAACACTGTTGTAACACAGGAATGGCTCTGGTTCGTCTTTATGCATGCTTTGTAGACAAACATTAGGAGCACCCGCGTCCACTACACGTAACGGTACTAATGCGTGATGTACATGTACATACGAACGCGTGCATAATTTAACCTGCACGCACGCACGCACGCGCGCTCATGGTTGCAGCACGCGCGCGTGTCCAAGCACGTACGCGCAAGTAATTATGTGCACGCACACACGCACGCACGCACACAACGCATGTGCGCACTTCTACGCATCTAAACACAAACGCATGTGCTACTAATAAGGAATAAGTCAACTAATTACTAATCAGTCTAATAACGAACTATTATGCAATTTATATACATACATAGCCACCATGACAATTATCCCACTGGATCCAGCTAGCTACGCTAGTGTAGGCCTACTATCAAACTAGGTGTACCTGGCTGTGAGCCTGTGAGGTAATAGTTGAACTAACCCTTTACCCACTCGTGCCGGTCTAGGACTTTACTGTATCACCAGTCGTTCAAGGTTGGAAGGCACATGCAACGTTAGGCGAGACTGCCATGCATTGATGGTTACATCTGGGGCAAAGCATTCGGCTTGTACGTGTTTCGTGTTAGAAAAATATCCACAGCATTGTAACAGCAAAGACGCGGCAAGGTTTTTTTTTGTTACACAATTAACCAACTAACCCACTATAATTTTAATCCAAAATAAAGTCCACACGTAATTTTATTTGCCAACGATCGAATGTCGTAAGGTAAACCAAAGAGGTATACACGTCTGCTTGTTTTTTTTATTGTGCACATAACAGCAGTTTGCCCCCTTTAGTATGTGAGAGCGTGGTGATGAGTCAGGAACTATCTGAGGGCACTGAGCCGGGTGTGCACGCGGCGTAGGCAAGCCCCCTCCCACGTACTACACATATATGCACGGGGTTGTGTTGGAATGTGGCACGCTGTGGCGTAGGTGCCCCCCTCTTCACTCTCTCTCTCTCTCTCTCTCTCTCTCTCTCTCTCTCTCTCACGCGCGGCTCACGCAAGCACACACACACAGCACGCACGCCACAACCGCACGCCACCCCACACACACACACTACAACACCACTCGGCACGAACGCACGCAACGCACGCAGCACACACACACCACACACACACACACACCACACACACATCACATATACAGCCGCTCACCTGTCTGTTTGACGCTGCATTCCAGGCAAACGTGAAATTTCTACAATGGCAACCGCGCCACGTACGTATCCCACCCACGACTCCCCCAATCAGCCACCCGCACACACACACGCAATCAGCTTCCCTTGGCCACGCACATCATTTAAAGCTTGTCAGAACTGGGTTTTAAATGACGGCAAACAGCAGCGCGATGGCCCCGTCCGAACCTGCCACCGGCTTTCACTTGACCGTCACGCCGGCCTAACATTAATATCAATCCATACAGAATAACATCGCGCAATTGGAAATATAATTGCAGCATTTACGCTGGAGATACGTTGACCACTAACATGACACGCTGTCGATGCTATGATTGAGACCAGATGTAACTGGCAATCACTAATACAATATCAGGCTGTATATGCTACTATACACCACCCATACGGGCTCACTCCTCAAGCAAGATGTGTGTACCTATGTTTATGACAAGATAAAATTATTAATAGTACAGTCAAATTATATTCATTATCAGGTGTGATAATAAAAATAATATAATAATAATAATAATCTATATTGTTCGCTGACTAATAGTCAGCAGTTATTTTTATGTAAAAAAACATTGCAACAGAAATGTTTAACTATTCTCAGCCAGCGTGTGCCTAGTAAGTATTAACAAACGTATGCCTATATAGTGTTGCTGCTCTACATGTATAACCAAAAACGCCATGTAACTACGCTATTCATAACTGCATATAATCAAATAGATAATAAGGAGTAATTCCTATTAATCTACTCTGATATAATGCAGAGATATGTCGTAGTGTGTCCTGTTATGTTATGATAGTATTTATGGAGCTCGCCGTCGCATATACTGTATGTTCGTGCTGTAAGGTGGCACGCCCCCCATTCTCAACAGTTGCTCGCACCCCGCCCCACCCCCCCCCCCCCCCCCCCCCCCCCCGCCCCACCCCCCCCTTCCCATCTCCCCCCTCTCCCCCTCTTCCAATCGCTCGCTAGCCGCATCATGCTGTCTCTCTCCTCTCTCTCGTCTGCTTCTCTCTTTCTACTGTCTGACTCTCTCTCTCTCTCTCATCGCATCATCCTCTCTCCCATCTGCTCTCACTCTCTCATCTGCCTCATCTCATTCACATCTCTCATCTCATCGATCTCTCTCTCATCTCTCTCCATCCTCTCCTCTCGCTCTCATCTCTCGCTCGCATCTCTCTCCTCTCTCTCTCTCTATCTCTCCCTCTCTCTCTCAATCTCTCTCTCCTCTCTCTCTTAGAACTGTGGAATATGCGCCTGTAGCTAGTTTGACAACTGCTCGCACGGGCTCGGCTTCAAGGTCCGCTGAGTCGTGTGCGGCACCGCTCTGCGCGTACGATGTCAGCCGCGCATCTGCTTAATCTGCGACGCTTCCTTCGCCTATCCATTCATTACCTATTTACCCACGTAAATCATGCGGGAAATTCCCAGAGTGAGAGCGATTAAACATCGCGAAGGATAGTGGAATAGTACTTCCATATGATTATTCCTCATGCACAGCTCCGATTACTAGCGCGTAAAGCGTTTGCAAATAAAAAGTGTTAAAATTTCTACGCCATCGCTTCCGCATTCGCGCACGCGCGTAGGTTTTAACTAGGTAGTGACAGTACATACATTGCTCTGGAAAACCACCTGTCATTGTGGTGGGGTGGGTTGTATTGAATACTGATGAAAGTTTTTCTATGATGTAACTGAAACGACTGAAATATTAGGTATGTCATCGTTACAGTGCACACATTTATGGCATTTAATGTTATGATCGTATAGTGATGTCTGATACGTTTGGTC
>NW_014577474.1:141417-143441 GCF_000485595.1 Priapulus caudatus
TCTCTCTCTCTATCGCGCTGTCTCTCTCTCTCTAGCACTCTCTCTCTCTCTCTCTCTCTCTCTCTCTCTCTCTCTCTCTCTCTCTCTCTCTCTCCTCTCTCTCTCTCTCTCTCTTAGAACTGTGGATATCGCCTGTAGCTGTTTGCACTGCTCGCCGTGCTCGCTGTCCCGCTGTCGGCACCGCCTGCGCGTACGATGCCCGCCCATCTCTATCTCGATGCTTCCTTCCCCTAGTCATGTCATTACCCACGTAATCATGCGGGAAAATTCCCAGAGGAGAGCCGATAAACATCGCGAGGGGATAGTTGGAATAGGCATCCATTGATTATGTCTCATCACCCTCCGATTACCTTGCGCGTAAACGGTTTGCATAAAAATGTTAAAAATTTCTACGCCATCGCTTCCGCATTTGCGCACCGCATAGGGTTTATAGGTAGGTGACTAGGTGACATCTTGCTCTGGAAAACACCTGTCATTGTGGTTGGGGGTTGTATTGAACTGATGAAGGTTTTTCTATTGATTGTAACTGAATCGACTGAAATATTAGGTATGGTGCTATCGTTACAGTGCACACATTTATGGCATTTAATGTTATGATCGTATAGTGATGTCTGATACGTTTGGTCGCAATATTGAACTCTTGTGGTATTGTATTGAACTCCTGTGTGTGTGTGCGTGGGGGGTGGGGTTATTGTATGCAATACAATTTATTGTTGCCTAGAATGACACCATGAATGTTAAATACGAACATTTTTAGCATGATGTTATTCATGGTATACTATGTGTAAAAAAAGATTCCCTCACCACCGACTCGTTTTCCATAAACATTAATGTATGCATATATTGATATTATTAATACTGTACATATCATTCATTTATGTTAAGTAACGAGTTGCAAAAAATTGTAAAAAAAAACAAAAGAAGTCAGGGGCGTAGCCAGGATTTTCAAAGTTGTAGGCACGACTATCTGAGCGGAGCACCACCATCGGTTGGCGCGGAGCGTACAAGAAAATTTTTGGTTTTACAAACCCCCAATACACCCGCTCACCTGTCTGTTGACCTGCATTCCAGGCAAACGTGAATTTCTACAATGGCCCGCGCCCACGTACGTATCCACCCACTGACTCCCCCATCACCACCCCGCTACACACACCCATCGCTTTCCCTTGGCCACCCATCTTTAAACTTGTCAGACTGGTTTTAAATGACGGGCAAACCAGCGCGATGCTCGTCCGAACCTCCACCGGCTTTCACTTGCCGGTTTCACGCCGGCTGAACATTATATATTCAATCCATACAGAATAACTCGCGCAAAATTGGGAAATATAATTGCAGCATTTACGCTAGGAGATACGTTGACCCTACATGATCACGCTCGATGCTATTATTGTAGACCAGATTGTAATCTGCAATCACTATTACAATATCACTGTATGTATCTACTATACACACGCATACGGGCTCACATCCTCAAGCAAGATGTGTGTACTATGTTTATGACAAGATTAAATTATTATTACGTCAATTATTATTCATATTATCAGGTGTGAATAATAATAATAATAATAATAATAATAATAATCTATTATTGTTCGCTCTAATAGTCAGCAGTTAATTTTTTATGTTAAAAAAAATTTGCAACAGAAATGTTTACTATTCTCAGCCAGCGTTTGTGGCCTAGTAAGTTTAACACGTAATGCTCTTATAGTGTTGCTGCTCTATCTGTATAGACAAAAACCCATGTATACGCTATTCATAACTGCATATAATCAGAAGTAGATAATACTAATAGGGTAATTTCCCTATTATCTACTTCTGATATAATTGCCAGAGATATGTCTGTTATGTGTGTCCTGTTATGTTATGTTATGTTATGTTGTGGAGCTGCGTCGCATATACGTGTTATGTTCGTGCTGTAAGGGTGTGACGACATCTCAACGTTGTCGCAGCCCCTCCCCTCTCCCCCCTCTCCCCCCTCTCTCTCGCTCGCGCGCTCTCTCTCTCTCTCTCTCTCTCTCTCTCTC
>NW_014577474.1:143451-149154 GCF_000485595.1 Priapulus caudatus
CGCCGCGCTCTCTTCTCTCTCTCTCTCTCCTCTCTCTCTCTCTCTCTGCTCTGCCTCTCTTCTCTCTCTTCTCTCCTCGCTCTCTCTCTCTCTCTCTCTCCTCTCTCTCTCTCGTTCTCTCTCTCTCTCTCTTGCTCTCTCTCTCTCTCTCTCTCTCTCTCCTCTCTCTCTCTCGCCCTCTCTCGTCTTCGCCTCGTCTCTCGTTCATCTCTCTCTCTCTCATCTCTCTCTCTCTCTCTTCTCTCTCTCTCTCTCTCTCTCTTAGAACTGTGGATATCGCCTGTAGCTGTTTGCATTGCCTCGCCGTTGTCGCTCTTACGTTTCCGCTTGTCGGTTGGGGCACCGCCTTGGCGTACGAATTCCCGGCATCTCGTATCTCGACGCTTCTTCCCATAGTCCATGTCCTTACTATTTACCAGTATCATGATGAGTGAACTATTTCAGGGAGAGCGATATACATTCGCTGATGTGCGGTAGTTTTGGAATAGATCATTGATCTATGTCTCTTCACTCCGATACTTGCGGTAACGGTTTGCATAAAATGTTAAAAATTTCTTACGCCATCGCTTCCGCATTCGCGCACCGCGTAGGGTTTTTATTAGGTACTCGGTGACTAGGTTGACATTCTCTCGCTCTGAAACGACCTGCGTCTTGTGGTGGGAGGGTGCGTTGGGTTGTATATGAACTGATTGCATGGTTTTTCTCTCTCGCTCTCGCTCTCGCAATCGCACTGAATATTTTTAGGTTATGGTGCTATCGTTACAGTGCAACATTTTCTGGCTATTAATGTTATGTATCGTATAGTGTTGTCTGATACGTTGGTGCCAATATTGAACTTTCTCTTGTGGTATTGTATATGAACTCCTGTGTGTGTGTTGTGCGGTTGATGGGGTGCGGTTAGTGTATGCATACAATTTATTGCTTTGCTTTAGAATGACATCAATGAATGTTAATACGTACATTTTTTAGCATTGATGTGTATTCATGGTATACTCATTGTTAAAATGATTCCTCACCACGACTCGCTCCTCTCCTCTCAATGTATGCATTATATTTGATATTTTAATACTGTAATATCTTCATTTATGTTAATGGTACGGTTGCTGCCAAAAATTTGTTCTAAAAACAATAAGAATCAGGGCGTAGCGCAGGCATTTTCAAGTTGTAGGCCGGCACTATTCTGAGCGCGAGCACACATCGCTGTTGGCGCGGAGCGCTCAAAGAAAATTGTTTTGCGTTTTACAAACCCCGATGGCGGAACGGCCTTCCGAGTGTTCATTCTTGGTTCCCTGACCTCTTGCTAAACTTGAGGAACTCTATTCTAATTCACTTTTAACCCGCAAACACAAACGAGTTAAATGTGTTACGAACGAGTTAAAATCGTTAAAAAAATTGACCTATCGCGTCTGAAATTTAGTTCTCGGTATATAGTGTTACGAATGAGTTAAAATGTTAAAAAACTGACAATATCGGATCCTAGTCTTTTTCGGCGGGTAGAGTGTTGAATGAAACGGCACGCGATAGAAATGACAGCCTAGATGACAGAAGAATAGGTCACCTAATTTAGCCATATTCTCGCTACGTTCATTTGAATAGTTTAATTTAGCCATATTCTCGCTACGTTCATTTGAATAGTTTAATTTAGCCATATTCTCGCTACGTTCATTTGAATAGTTTTTCCTGCCTAGACTCTTAAACTCGTCCAGCAAGCTTATGTATTTGAATTATGGGTGTTTAAAAAAAAAAGGTAACTTGGCCAAAAAAAGTGTAGGCCCGGGCCTACAGTGCTACATACTGGCTACGCCCCTGGAAGTAACAGAAAAACGGGGTGGCTTTGTAACCATTGTCATCAGGGTAGTACAAAAGAGTTAATTGCTTGCATTTCTGTGTCCATTTCTAGGAAACACCGACATTTTGCAAGGTAACCTCAAGTTAATTCTCGGTTTGGTATGGACTCTGATTCTGCAGTACCAGATCGGCAAGTCAAAGAACATGTTCCCGCCAAAAAAACTCATGATGACGTGGGTACAAGAGGTCATCAAAGAGTGCCAGGTGACGAACTTCACAACAGACTGGAATGACGGCATTGCGCTCAGGTTTGTGACGGTTTAATGTTATTAAATTACAGGGATGTTGTCGTGCAGCTAGACACAGAGCAATTTTAAGGTTCAAAGGATCCTTACATCTACAACCTAGAACCTTTCACAGTTGATAAATCATGCCTATACTTCAACATATCTGTGTGTAATTGAGCTATTTTACTCAGCAGCGATAAAACTACTCACTAACGACTAAGATATGTGCATGTAACATGTCCTTGCGCGCAGGGATAAAAATACTGAAAATATAACACGAATGAGTGGAAACGTTGCAAACACCATGATTTGAATCGATAATACGATATCAGGAGTGTATAATATAGATTTATGTTATACACTATACTATACACTATTATATATTATAGTCTATATTATACACTCTAATGATATAAGAATTTTTGCATCAATACACCAATAAATACCAGCAAAAAATCGTTTAAATCAGATAATACATTGATTAAATTGTGCCTGCTAATGAGATGCGTAACCACGCTCAATTGCAGTGCGCTGATCGATTACTGCGAACCAGGGCTGTTTGCCAACTGGCGCCACCTGAACCGCAGAGAGCGGCTGGCAAACTGCGGGGACGCCATGTTGGTCTCGCAGCGTGAGTGGGGCATCCCGCTCGTCGTGTCCCCGGAGGACTTCTCGAGCGATTACCTGGACGAGCTGTCCGGCATGACGTACCTGTCCTACTACATGAAGGAGGGATCGCCGGGCTACCGCGCCACGCTGCAGTGGGTGAAGCAGAAAGTCGTCGACATGCATGTGACGAACTTCACGGTGAGTGAACCGCCCGCGTGCGGTGTAGATGACGGCGTAGTCGGCCACACGTTAGCGTTACCATCTCTTCTTCTCTTAGTTCCTTCTCTCCTCGTGGAGAATAGGGCCGGAAATAAAATCTCTCCATGACGTTCAATCTTTGGCAGCTCTTTCGGCCTCGTTCTATGTTTTAAACCCTAATGTAATCCTTTCTTTCTTCACTGTCCTTCGCCATGTTTCCTTTGGTCTTCCCTCTTTTCTCTTCCCTCCGGGGCAGCGTTGCCATACTGCCGCGATACTGCGGCGGCAAGCGCAGGTTGGTATTGTAGAGGCAGCCACATGGATGCCATCAGGAGTCTATCAATAGACTCCTGATGCCATGTAGATACATAGATAGATACATATAGATACATACATAGATACATATAGATACATACATAGATACATATAGATACATAGATTTATGGGGAGAGATTGATCTGTTGTCAACGTTATAAAACTTCCGTGTGAAGGTCTTCAGTGGGAAACGTTTTCTGTGATCTTTTGTTTGTTTTTCACAAGTAGTTTTGTGTGTTTGCCCTGAATATCTTATAAAGGAACATTTTAATCACACTAATGTTTATACAATTTTTACCACATCTGTCTTGCATGCAGACTGATTGGAATGATGGCCGTGCATTGTGTTCGTTGGTCATTGCCCTTGGAGGAAACGTCGTCGGCTATCCTAACCTAAATCCCAACGAAGGACAATACAACAACCAGCTGGGTGAGTTCTTTCTCATCTACTCACGACTTGTGTTTGCCCCATATAGCAAAATCTTTGACCTTGCGTGTAAATGTCCCCGGTCTGTTAACGACAAAATCAAACAATCAGACAACAACAAAACATGACAATAACAATTACTATGGCAATAACAATATGCATACATCACATCATCATCATCAACAACAACAACAACAACAACAACAACAACAACAACAACAACAATACAACAATAATAAACAAACAGTAACAAAACAAACAATAAGCAAATGCCCAACTACACTAGGTACATTTAAAACACCTAGCCCCTCCCCATCCATCTAAAAATATCTACCCTCTCCCCCATCTATCTGCTCAGCAATCTTCATCCATAATTACTTTTAGAAGTCAATTCTATAAGTATTCTCATGACTTCAACTATTTTATTTATTTACATATCTTATATATCTCACATGTACATATTTAATATCTTTTCATTTTATTGCTCAGTCGTTTGCGATATCGATGTGCTGCGCTTTTGATATCATTTTATGTAAAAAGGCGCAGTATAAATAGGCCTAAATAAAATAAATAAATAAATAAAATATTCGTATATGTGTAACACCGCAGGTATTGATGCTGCGAGGAAGCTTGGGGTGGAGCCGGTGCTGTCTGCGAAGGCCATGGCCGACCCTGACGTCGAACACCTGGGCATCATGGCGTACGCGGCGCGCTGCCAGAACGCAAAACCGAGGATGAGCATGGAGGAGCGAGTCGGAATCACCGGCGACGGTCTGAAGGTGGCCTACGTCGGCAAGACGGTGAGTGATCGACGCATGCACACACGTGCGTGTACGCACACATACATACATGTAGCTTTACTCACACACACACGCATGCATGCACGCATACATGCATGCACACATGCATACATACGTGTACATGTATGCACGCACACATGTACGTGTATGCACACACACATACATGTACGTGTACGCTCACACGCACGTACGTGTACGCACGCACACACATACGTGTACGCACACACGCATACGTGTACGTGTATGCACGCACACATATATGTACGTGCATGCATGCACACACGTGTATGTATGCACACGCACGTACATCTACGTGTAAGCACACACACGAACATGTACTTGTATGCACACACGCACACACGTACGTGTACACACACACACACACACACACGCACATATATGTGTATGCACACATGCACACATGTACGTGTATGCACACACACATACATGTATGTGTACACACACACACACATGCATGTATGTGTATGCACACACACATGTGTGTACGTGTATTCACACACGCATACCATACATGTACGTGTATGGCACTGTATGCGCACATGCATACGAGTACGTGTATGCACACACACATACATGTATGTGTACACACACAAACACACATGTATGTGTATGCACACACGCATACCATACATGTACGTGTATGGCACTGTATGCGCACATGCATACGTGTACGTGTATGCACACACACATACATGTATGTGTACACACACACACGCACGCACGCACGCACGCACGCACGCACGCACGCACGCACGCACGCACGCACGCACGCACAGACACACACACACACACATACGTGAATGGGCAGGCACTTGCACGCTCAGACGCACATATACATACAAACGTACGCATGCATGTGTACTCACACTTTTGACACCTCCTCATACACTTTTGGATAGCAAAGGCACATACACACCTAGCCCCTTGACACATGCCCGCGTCCATGCACTCACAAGGTACACTCACACACACAAGCATGCACACGTCCACACACACACACAGTACGTTCACACACACAAGCATGCACGTGTGCACATATTACGCGTACTGCACAAGTGTAAATTTTTATTAAATGTGTGACAGGTATTTCATGATGGGTTATATATATATATACAGGGCCGTAGTGGCCGCCACGGCAGCACGGCACAGCCGTGGCACTATTGTGCAGGGAACCAAGGAGCAACATATACCAAGGAGATAAAACCCCGCGGGGGGGGGGGGGGGGGGGGCACTCACCCCACATTATGATAGGTATGTG
>NW_014577474.1:149164-150857 GCF_000485595.1 Priapulus caudatus
CATAGATACATATAGATACATACATAGATACATATAGATACATACATAGATATATATAGATACATACATAGATACATATATAGATACATACATAGATACATATAGATACATAGATTTATGGGGAGAGATTGATCTGTTGTCAACGTTATAAAACTTCCGTGTGAAGGTCTTCAGTG
The DNA here is from genome assembly GCF_000485595.1 of Priapulus caudatus. Lineage (NCBI taxonomy): Eukaryota > Metazoa > Priapulida > Priapulimorpha > Priapulimorphida > Priapulidae > Priapulus > Priapulus caudatus. The sequence continues at coordinate 149,341 of NW_014577474.1, forward strand.
GGAAACGTTTTCTGTGATGTTTTGTTTGTTTTTCACAAGTAGTTTTGTGTGTTTGCCCTGAATATCTTATAAAGGAACATTTTAATCACACTAATGTTTATACAATTTTTACCACATCTGTCTTGCATGCAGACTGATTGGAATGATGGCCGTGCATTGTGTTCGTTGGTCATTGCCCTTGGAGGAAACGTCGTCGGCTATCCTAACCTAAATCCCAACGAAGGACAATACAACAACCAGCTGGGTGAGTTCTCTCTCATCTACTCACGACTTGTGTTTGCTCCATATAGCAAAATCTTTGACCTTGCGTGTAAATGTCCCCGGTCTGTTAACGACAAAATCAAACAATCAGACAACAACAAAACATGACAATAACAATTACTATGGCAATAACAATATGCATACATCACATCATCATCATCAACAACAACAACAACAACAACAACAACAACAACAAAAATACAACAATAATAAACAAACAGTAGCAAAACAAACAATAAGCAAATGCCCAACTACACTAGGTACATTTAAAACACCTAGCCCCTCCCCATCCATCTAAAAATATCTACCCTCTCCCCCATCTATCTGCTCAGCAATCTTCATCCATAATTACTTTTAGAAGTCAATTCTATAAGTATTCTCATGACTTCAACTATTTTATTTATTTACATATCTTATATATCTCACATGTACATATTTAATATCTTTTCATTTTATTGCTCAGTCGTTTGCGATATCGATGTGCTGCGCTTTTGATATCATTTTATGTAAAAAGGCGCAGTATAAATAGGCCTAAATAAAATAAATAAATAAATAAAATATTCGTATATGTGTAACACCGCAGGTATTGATGCTGCGAGGAAGCTTGGGGTGGAGCCGGTGCTGTCTGCAAAGGCCATGGCCGACCCTGACGTCGAACACCTGGGCATCATGGCGTACGCGGCGCGCTGCCAGAACGCAAAACCGAGGATGAGCATGGAGGAGCGAGTCGGAATCACCGGCGACGGTCTGAAGGTGGCCTACGTCGGCAAGACGGTGAGTGATCGACGCACGCACACACGTGCGTGTACGCACACATACATACATGTAGCTTTACTCACACACACACGCATGCATGCACGCATACATGCATGCACACATGCATACATACGTGTACATGTATGCACGCACACATGTACGTGTATGCACACACACATACATGTACGTGTACGCTCACACGCACGTACGTGTACATGTACGCACACACACATACATGTACGTGTACGCACACACGCACGTACGTGTACGCACGCACACACATACGTGTACGCACACACGCATACGTGTACGTGTATGCACGCACACATATATGTACGTGCATGCATGCACACACGTGTATGTATGCACACGCACGTACATCTACGTGTAAGCACACACACGAACATGTACTTGTATGCACACACGCACACACGTACGTGTACACACACACACACACACACACACACACACACGCACATATATGTGTATGCACACATGCA
>NW_014577474.1:151834-165438 GCF_000485595.1 Priapulus caudatus
GCCACTGTTCAACCGATGATCGAGTATAATCGATGATCGTGACATCACTAACTAATAGTATACACAATTTTGTAAATAATGTTTTATTAGTTATCATACTCATAATATATATTTTAGATACTTTAGTCAAAACATCAGCTTTAGCTACATTCCTCTTTGAAATTTACAAATTGACCTTATAAAATGATCAGAATTGGTTGCTTTCAACGTAGCCTGAAAATGCAGGAAATGCCATTTCCAGGCTCTAAATTTCAAAAATTTTCTGGCTTCGCGATCGCGGCGTTAGCCATGTGTGGCACACACCATAACCGCCACTCTGGATATTATCACTGGGTGATCCTACATTTTTCTGCAGTAGCACATTTTGGGAGGCCACTACGGTCCTGATATATGTACAATATGATACATCCCAGTATAGAATCTTGATGAATGTTCCTCACACTTGCAATGATTACTGGTCGAGTCATCATTTACTGCATGATAACTTTTTTCTTTTCATTTACTGGATTTGGTTGGATTTTACTAACAACTAAATGAAATCGCTTCTGATTTATAGGCTCACTTCTATTTGGAGTTTAAAGAGAAGGATATAGATGCCAAGCAGGTAAAGGCTGAGGTCGTCGGTCCTACACAGCCGATACGGGTCAACCTGAGCTTGACCAGTCACGGTGGCAGCGCCACCTACATTCCCATGGAGACCGGAATGCACCAGGTTCGTTTGTATTATTATCTTATTTGTTTATTGTTATATTTATTTATTTATTTATTTTTTATTTATAGTATCTTTCTTCTTCTTTTTATTTAACTTGCCTATTATTCTATTAATTTAATGGTTCGGTGGCTTATACGTGGTATTGTGATGTAACATGGAGCCGATAATATAAGGGTGAGGTAGGAATGATATCGCGGTTGAATAAATGCTTGCATCTCATGTGCTCTGCTTTGCTGAAATACTGTTTTAGTGTAAGTGTTAGTGACTTACCACCGAATTTCTGTTGTGAAGGATGGTTAATTTTACTAGGAAATGAACTTACATTCCAAATTCCAAATGTGATGGGTGCGTGCGCATCTGTGTGCACGCACGTGTGTGTGTGTGTGTGTGTGTGCGTGTGCGTGTGCGTGTGCGTGTGCGTGTGCGTGTGCGTGCATGTGTAGCTTGACGTATATTCTGGCTTTAGGTAATCGTGTACTGCGACAATACAGTCATCAGTGGTTGCCCGGTCAGTGTCAGAGTGCATCCCAATGTCGAAAAGGTCACCTGCTCAGGCATCGACAAGTGTGCCGTAGGCATCACGTCCGAAATCGAGGTCAGTATTACTTTATTATTTTCCTGTGACTGAGGGAAGTGAACATTCGGTATCCATCTTAAAATGTGCACAATGGACATGCCTGTGATTGTAGCAGACAGTTATTTGTGCGATGGAGCTTTGCAGGGTCCGTCTGTTTTCTGTTTGGAATATTGTAGTGAGTCGGCTGAGGCATAGGCTGTTCAGTCTGACTGCTAATAGCATGATGAATATATATATAACAGCATTCAGCAATTAGTCCTGTAAGTGAGCTGGTTTCACTCAGGCTGCATGTACAGGTGCCACAATCATGATTTATATGTATATCGTGATTTATATACCTTTATTTCTGCAGTTGCATGAGAACGGTGCTGGCAAGGGAAACGTGTGGGTGGAAGCTACGTCTCCGAGCGGGAAGGTGACGAGCTGTCCAGTGCGCGACCACGGTGGACACACCTACGTGGCCGCATTCACGCCCAGTGAATCAGGTATGCCGCCTGCGTTCAGTGTAGAGGCTGAAAGATGTTTCACTTGCTTGATTGATGAAAGATTGTAGATCAAGATGTTGCAAGATCGTTTTTCTTATGTGTCAGGGTACTAAAGCTGAAAGCATTTGTATCTCATTGGTCTCTTTGGTTTTTTATTTTTATTTATTTCCATCTTCATATTAGTCATTGTAATGTTTATATTGCTGTAATTATTGATATGATCGTTATTGTTGTTGTTGTTGTTGTTGTTGTTAGCTTGTATTATTATTGTTGTTGTTGTTGTCATTATTATTAGCTTGTATTGTTGTTGTTGTTGTTGTTGTTGTTGTTGTTAGCTTGTATTATTATTGTTGTTGTTGTCATTATTATTAGCTTGTATTGTTGTTGTTGTTGATGTTGTTATTATTAGCTTGTATTATTATTGTTGTTGTTGTCATTATTATTAGCTTGTATTATTGTTGTTGTTGTTGTTGTTATTAGCTTGTATTGTTGTTAATATCTAGTTTGTTGTGTTGTAGTGTATTGTATTGTTCACTGCCGTGCACGTGTGTCATCGGCTAGCTGCGTTGCAGGTGAATGGAAAGTGACCATCACCTATGATGGCCAGCAGATCCGGGGCAGTCCGTTCACCTGCCACGTGTTTGACGCGTCCAACGTCAAGATCTCTGGCGTCAATACAAGTAGGTTCATCCATATTCTACCATATCAAATCAATATCATTGTATCTTGTAGTTGTAGCAATATATCTCACATGTACATATTTATTATCATTTCATTGTCCAGTCGTTTGCGATATCGATTTGCTGCGCTTTTGATCATTTTATGTAAAAAGGTGCAATATAAATAAATAAAATAATAATAATAATAATAATAATAATATCTCCTGTGTATCTGTGATGTCAGCAGTGATGCATAGAGAACCTTTCTCGTTTGTGAGGCCTCATGTACGTCAACACTGAATTATATGGAAATTATATATATATGCAATTTTCTACATCTGTCTACAAGGCTAGTTTTAAATGACTAGAGGATTATTACTAACCTACCGAAATCCTGTTGAATGAAATATCTATTTATCTTAAAAATGACTTGCACGTGCACTGCACTAACCCTAACCCCTAATCCTATCCCAAACTCTATATCTAATCATACTCCTAACCCCTAACCCTAACCCTAACCAAATCCCTAACCCTAACCAAATCCCTAACCCTAATCCTAACCCTAAACCTAACCCTAAACCTAACCCTAACCCTGACTTATGTGTTCGCTGCAGCCGGCATAGCGGGCCAGCAGATGACGCTGGTCGCGGACACGGCGCAGGCGGGCCGCGGCGAGCTGTCCTGTCTTGTTAACTACGCGGGCCGCAACGTGCCCGTGCGCATCGACGCGCGCGGCGTCAACATCTACGGTCTCGTCTTCACGCCGCAGAGCGGCGGCGAGCACAAGGTGTCCGTCTTCTACAGCGGTGTCGAAGTACACGGTGAGTCGCGAAGACAGGGACGCGATCATTATTATTTATTTACCATAGGTTTTTCATTGAACCGTTCCAAGTGTCTGTGATCGCGATGGCGTCTGCTGGCTGTTGCTGCGTGCGCGCTGGCGATGTCTGCCTGTGTTTTCCTGCACTCTTTGGGGAGCAAGGCGCGATACTGGCTTGTTGCACACTTGTTTCCTGGCACCGTACCTTGTTGCTGTTTAAGATGTGATCCTCGAGCTGTAGCCTTAGCAATTCCTAAGGGGGGCAGGGTACAAGGTTTCATGACCTGACCGAGTTGTCGTGAACTAATGGTTTTTTTGCGAATGTTAATAGAAATAAATTACCTGTAGGTTATCGCATATGTAGTCATACTATGAAGGATTAGTCTGAAGGTGTAATTTTATCTCATGATTTGCTAAATTTGTTTTAATATTATTTACATTTATTAGGTTTATTAATATTATTTAATATTGCTAAATAAATAATAATAGCTTTAATGGTTAGTTTGTTATTGTATTCAGCCCACAATCTAGTGGGGCGTACCATGGGGCCTACAATACAGCCCTATTAATTTTACTCATGTACGTTATTACTAATGTTTGTGTGTTGTTATTAGGATCACCGTTCATTGTTGACGTGATGGATACAACTCAGATCGGTGTTTCTGGAGAAGGGCTACAGGTGGCAGCAGTCGGTCGCCTCACGACTTTCCTCATCCATACACCGAATGTCAACATACACGACCTGGAAGTGAATCTAACCAGTATGTCCTAACAGCTCATATATTATATATCGATATCACATCGTTATTTGAAGGTTTGGTTGTCTTGCTGGGTCGGCTGTTGATACGTATATAACATTATATCTGATGTGTTACACTCTTGCTAGTTTACATGGTTCTGTATATACAGGGTTCATAGCGGGTCTTCCAAAGTCTTATAAGTACTTGTTTTGCCAAAAATAAAATAAGGGCCCTTATTAGTACTCATTTTTGGTGAAATCTTAGAAAAGTACTTAATAGTCCTTATTTTTTTATTGTTTCATAAACTGTTCTCGACTGTTGTATAAGAATTGTTGTATATATAATATGGAATAATTAAATCTGCTGTGCAATTGTGTATATATAAATATTATTAGTGTACTTTAATAGTCGGTGATCTATCAGAAATCGCGTAAAAAGTCTTATTTTGGCCTCCAGAAAGGGTCTTATAAGTCCTTATTTCAACATGTGTCTTACTACTATGAACCCTGATATACACTTTAGGTTGAATTAAAATTTAGTATACAGTGGCTTTGAAAATTAAACTAAAATTACACAGTTGTCGTTGGCACGTATAGTTGAAATAGCACATGCAGTTCCAAATTTGGGTTTCTACTTCTAAACACGTAGTGTGGAAATGTAAAGTATGGTGTGGATCGCTGATGAGAGTTGTCGCGTACACGTGTGTCCGTTTGTTTGCTGCAGCACCACGTGGTCGAACAAACCCAGTCAGGCTGTATGACAGAGGCCAGGGAACATTTGAAGCTGAATTTACAGCTGCCGACGTCGGTACGTATATATATACATATATCAGAAGTAGATAATAGGGATTCCTATTATCTACTTCTGACATATATATATATATGTCTCATATACCTGACATATTACCTTCATCTTGATTAAATCCAGATATCTAATAAGTAGATTTTGAATGGGTTGATAGTTAAGCTAGTAACATAAACCTAATTAGGTTATACAGTCATATGTAGGCAGGTCTGTTTTGTTTTTCTATTTTGGTTTTTGGTTTTGTTCAGTAGCGTTCTTTAGTTTAGCACTAGCGTTATGAGTTGTGACCGTTACATTGGTCTGTCACCTGCTGATTTCATTTTTTGTGGCATACTAGGAGAACACACAATTGAGGTGAAGCTCATGGGTCGCCAGGTGGCTGAAAGCCCTTGGAAGTGTCAGGCTTTCGATGCGAGCAAAATCTACGTGTCTTCCATACCAACACACACAAAGGAAAAGATGGTTGAGTTTGACAGTAAGTGCATGCATGCCTGTAATGAAGTCCATATTAGGAAGGGTGTTGCTGGTTTCTATTAATTTTTTTTCAAAGAAGCTTAAATAACATTCTAGAGTGTCTGCATAAAACCATCACAGATTTGAAAATCTCTTGATATTTAATCATTTGTATGTATGACAAAATATCAACTGTAGTATGATATTTTAAAAGAATTGCTGAACCACATGCGAACAGATTCATTTCTAGCAGCATAAATATGCACAACAACAAGCAAGAGCAACAACATTAAAGGTGCCCTGCCTTGAACTTTCAAGAGGAAAACATAAAAGCAGGCAAAAATGAATTATTTTAACATTGAACGTTTGTACTTGCCTATTTATGTGTGATAGGTAAAAATAAATTTCTCAGGAATACATTCATTCAAAGCTTTTAGACTACAAAGTGAAAGGGTCGGGTCGAATGTTTCAAACAGCATTTACTTTTGCCGCTCTGCGGCGATGTTGTGACGCATCTCTTGTTGCTATGCAGTGTTGCCAACGTCATGAAGGCAGCATGTGCTCATAGATATCATATAACACATGTGTTATATGATATCTATGGCTGTTCTAGTTACGTGACCTGCGTCGACTCTTGCCGCCATGATACAGAACCGCGGCGAAACGTGTTTTTCGAATTGTTTTTCCGTTGAGCGAATATAGGCTTGATACATATTTTTACAGTTTTATTTTCAAAGCTAATGTTCAGTGAAAGTGTAGTGAGTTATTTACTTACGTTTTTACAGTGGTTTGTCACAAAAATGTGCGCAGGAATGCATCTTTAACAAGAAGTAGCAGCAATTAACATACACAATAACAATGACACCAACAACACTACTACCACCACCAAGAACAACAACATGCAAGCTAATAATCCCAATCTCACGTTTTCCTGTGTTAAAGTTGATGCCTCCAAGGCTGGTTCGGGAAACCTTGAGATCATGGTGAACCAGGGCACGGAAGAGTGCGCCGTACAGAGCTTTGGAAACCAGAAGTTCCGCGCTCAGTTCGAGGCCGTGCCTGCCAAGACCTACACCATCGACATGAAGTTTAATGGAGAAGTAGTGCCAGGTGCGAAACCATATGTTATCATATATTATGTATTATAATATTTTAAGTATAATATATTACATGTTGGCTCTTACGCAGCAAAAACATCTCTGCATTACTCAATTTTAATTGTAATGGTGCTATTACTATCAGTTTCACCAGGCTGTGGGGTTATATACATTAACCTGTTATAGGTTTAGGTTATGCCAACACCATTGTGTGTTTAGTTGTTTGATATTGGCTTGTTTGCATGTTCTGCTAACAGGCAGTCCTTGGAAAGTGAATACGATGGACCCCAACAAGGTTCGATGCACAGACTTGACATCAAACAGGATGTTTGCTGTGCGCGAAAAGGCTTCAATCGAAGTAAACACCACAGATGCTGGAGAGGGAAGGCTCAAGGCCACATTGACCAGTAAGGATTCATTGAATGAATTCCCTGAACCTACGTTACAGAATAATTGGAAAGGCCCGCAACTATATTAATTTTTACATTTACTCATGAAAGATTAGTAGCTAGCAATCCATCCATTGGATTAAATTCTGCTTGTGTTGCTGCATGCTAGACTGTCAAGGAGTAATCTAGCCAGAACTACAGGTATCTTCCATCTTTACAGTTATTAAATGCTGACGTTGTGTTTAATCGTGTTTTGAAGTACCAAGTGGACAAAAGATACCCTGCGATGTGTATGAGACATCACCTGGCATGTATAAGGTGGAGTTCACAGTCACTGATGCAGGTATGGACGCTCCAGTACCTCCCCAGTGTCTTATACTTGTCATCGAGCCCATGACCATGTTTATGACCATGTTTACTGTTTGTATGTGTGCTGAATATGAATGTTGTATGAAGGTGCTGTGGAGGTGAATCGTACATTCAATGAGAGCGTATATAGCTCCCATGTCCCATCAAACGTGATCAAACATTAAATTTGATTAAATTCTTTAAATTTATATTATTTAATTTTTTTTTAAATTTAACAACATATTGTTTAAATCAACTGTAAAGCTGAACCGTTCTTCATGTTTTTATTGCTGCCTATATATATATGAAAGGGTAAGTACCTGAAAGCTTTATCCATTGAAAGCAATCAGTTTTTCACGAAGTACAAATAAATGCCAAAAGCTTTGTTTTCTACCACTAAAACCACAAACATTGTTTCCACAAAACTGCACTTTCATCCAGACTTCTGCTGTATTAATGGAGCATTTTACTCCATATTTTCTGCTATTGGGTTATTAGATAGTATGAGAGAAAGCATTCCTCCTGACCGTCCTAATTGTTTCCTAACCGTTCGGGAATGTTTTGCAGGTGTTCACGTGCTGGAGATACTGTTCGGCGGACATCACATCCCGGGCTCGCCGTTCACGTTTAAAGTCTTCGACATCGGTCAAATCAACGTCAAAGGCTTGCGTCACGACGGCATTGGCGGCTTAGTCGGCCAGCCCGTCGCATTCGACGGTAAGCATTCTCTGCAGAACTCGGAGCAGTAATGTAGTGGTCGACATGTAGTTCATGTGGGGGGTCGACTCGAAAGCCTAGTGCTACTTTGACCCTCACAGCACTCATTTGTTAGTAAGTTCACTATTCTTTTTTATTTATACTCTCATGTTATACCTACCTCGGGTAAATGCATGTGATTCGTTGATATGTGATCACGAACGTATATCGCGTGATAAAAAATGTAATGCAGTCGGGAATGGAGTGATGTCATGCAACACTCACATGGTGTAATCATACATTAGTAATGTTAGTAATGTTACATGTTGCGCCGAATGCTATACCATCATACATGTTTACATACATACATACATATTTATATATATATGTATATTTATATATATATATCTAGATCATAATTATATGCTGATATGTCATCTCGTTGTGGCCTTGCGTCATTATTAGATGGTACTATTGTTACTATATATAACAGGTAAATATATATGTGTACATCATTACTACACGTGTTCTTCACGGTTCTGTTTTCCTTTCTGCCGCCCCACCCAGTGGACGCGTCGCAGGCCGGCCACGGCAACCTGGAGATCATGGTGAATGGCGGCTACGTAGAGTGCGCCGCACAGAGCGTCGGCCATCAGAAGTTCAAGGCGCAGTTTGTGCCGAAGCAAGCGAAGCGGCACACCGTCGAGGTGAAGTTCAACGGCGAGCCAGTGAACGGTACGACGTACATCCATGCTGTTCTTATGTCACGTGCTGTTCCTATGTTCTCATGTTATGTGCTGTTCTTGTGTTCTTATGTCACATGCTGTTCTTATGTTCTTATGTCACGTGCTGTTCTTATGTTCTTATGTCACATGCTGTTCTTGTGTTCTTATGTCACGTGCTGTTCTTATGTTGTCATGTCATGTGCTGTTCTTATGTTGTCATGTCACGTGCTGTTCTTATGTTCTTATGTCACGTGCTGTTCTTATGTTCTGATGACACGTGCTGTTCTTATGTTCTGATGACACGTGCTGTTCTTATGACACGTGCGGTCTGAGTTAGAGAGTAGGATCGGCTCTAGTGCATATATACCAGCAAGAGTTAATAATACTTATTACTAACTATTATTAATACCTAGGTACTGTAATTAGCTCTTGATACCAGCTATATATTATGTACTATATATTGTATGCTATATACTATATACTGTGTACTTTATATTATATCATATATACTACCAGAATATTCACTGCGCTACCCGGTGCAGATTCAATTGGCTTATTGTTCGATATCGTTAAGGTTCTCGATGAACTAGTGCATATGTGTGTGGCTTACTGTATAATAAGGAGCATGATCGAACCTTTCTTTGCATCTGAAGTTTAGCATTATACAGAGCAGCTTGATGTTAAATGTTGGATGAATGGGTATTAAATAAAAAAGTGCCATTTCATAAAAAAAATCTAGATGAAATTACGAAGGACATTGACAGTTTTTTGTCACGTTTTCCAACAGGTAGTCCATGGGCGTTTGATGTCATTGATCCATCTGCTATAACCGTGTCAGGAGAGGGTATACGCAATTCCATGCTTAATAAACCAACGTGGTTTGACATCAACACTGGAGGACTTGACAATGAGCTGCTTGAGGTCAAGATGAAAGGTATATTTGTATTGTTAAATATGTCTTCGCCGTTTGTGTTGTTAAATGTATATTGTTACCCAACTGTGACAGATGCAGCAATCATTGATGCAGCTAGTATCAGGGGTTCTTAACTTGTGGTCCATGGACCCCTTTGGTGTCTGTGGATGGGCTTCAGGGGGTCCGTGAACACAATTATATGCAAAATTGTGTGTTTATGTGTCTGGGGAGGAGTCCGTAGCTTTCACCAGATTCTCAAAGAGGTCCATGACTCAAAAAAGGTTAAGAACCACTGAGCTAGATGATTATTGACTGTTGATCTATTAAGCAGTGTAGAATCGTGTATGTAGCTGTGTGTGTACGATTGTTGTCTGTTCCTGTTTAGCACCCAGTGGAAAAGAGGCGACGCTTCACACTAGAGAGCTGATGCATGGTGTTTACAGAGCTGAGCACACGTTGACAGAGCATGGTAGGTTTCTCTATCTATAATCATCTACCTTGAAATTACACAACAAATATTCTTGAAATTTTTTCCCTTTGTCTGTTTGTGCATGTGATAAATAAGTGAAAGTTCAATAGTTCAATAAGTAGTTGTGAATAATTTTTGTAAGTACATCATATACATTGTATACAAGTTAATACACACACTGTGAGTTTGAACATTTACCATGTGTCATTGCCCAGGCTACCATGCTTTGGATGTCAGCTATGGTGGATACGCTGTCCAGGGTAGTCCGTACACCATACGACCTTTCAACCCGGGTGACATCAAGGTTGCTGATATGCCGACGGTTTGCAACCTTGGAGATCCTGTCAACTTCACGGGTACGTTCCGAAACATTTGCATTGTCCGTAGTGTAGCATACGGTCCATTTTCGGTTTTTATAGCCCTACTTACTTATTTATTTTATTTATTTATATTATTATTTTATATTATATGCATAAAAAATAGCCCTACTTACTTATTTATTTTATTTATTTATATTATTATTTTATATTATATGCATAAAATTATCAAAAGCACTTTACTTTAGAGACGTGTGCACTTTATCCTAATTTCCTTTTCAGTTGACGCAGCAAAAGCAGGATCGGGCAATTTGGAGATCATGGTCAATGGCGGCCATGTTGACTGTGAAGTCACGGACTTAGGTCACCAGCGTTTCCGTGCACGCTTCACACCTACTGAAGCCAGCGATCATATCATTGATATGCGCTTCAATAGTCAACCTGTCCCAGGTACTTAGCTTTGTTCCCCATCATGCTTTCACGAATACGTCAGAAATACCACGATTTAGCCCAAAAAAATCCTGATGACACAATCTTGTACTTGTGTCTGTAAATTGCGCTTTATTAGCAAGTAGCATTTCTGATAGTGTTGTATTGGTCTTCTTGTAGGAAGCCCATGGCAGGTTCGCGTGGAGGAAGGAGATATCAGCAGAATCCGTGCTTATGGGGAAGGACTGACCAGTGCCCGCATGCACCAGCTGTCTGCATTTGATGTGGACACTGGCGGACTGTTTGGCTCCAAGATCACTGCTAACCTGCGATGTAATTTATCATTTAACTTGCATCACCCATTAACGGCTCAATGTAAAAGCTGTAATGGCATATTGAATTATATCATGGTGTTTGTACCTTACTTGATGCAAATGTGTACTTAAATTTGACATTTTATTCTCTAGAATTTGTTATTTCGTACTATTTTACATGTAATATTTATGATGCATAACCTACAGCATATGCACATATATCACAAACATACTGTTCAACTGTTCCCCGGTGTTTACATTTACTGCTTATATTTCCCACAGCTCCCAGCGGTCGCTCCATGCCCTGTCGTGTGGTGGAAACAACAAAAGGCCAATATAAGCCTGACTTTATAGTCACAGAACCAGGTACAACTCACTACAATTAATTTGCAGATAGTGTTTTAAAGATTTTACTTTTAATGGTCACATCTAGCATGTGCTGGGGTGTATTACGACATGCATGTGAGTCTCTTGTGTGGCATCTCTTAGGCACGCACTATCTGGATGTGATGTATGGACCACGTCCCATCAAAGGCAGCCCCTTCAAGATAGAAGTAGCAGATCCTAGTCTGATCCGAGTGGATCTACAGGATAAAAGAGGACTTATTGGCAAACCAGTATACTTCAGTGGTAAGTTAACTTAGTACCTGTAGTCAATAGTTTAGGTGACAGTAGCAAGAATTGTGTGTGTATTGAAATTTCTTATTTCTCTTGTATTATCAGTCACTTCATATTTACCTAATGATATCAAGTGACTATTGTCATAACTTATACCCTTACTGACACAAATGGTAATAATTTTGACACTTTGTCATACATAGAGGTATCATTCTAGATAACGACTTGTGTGTAAACTGCCTAGTAGACAGTTAATTAATGCGTTAGTTAATGCATATGATTGATGTATATGTATAATCTACTATGAGCTACTATCAAGAGTATATTAAGACTTATATAGTCTGGGTAGGTTTAACTTGCTATTGTTATAACTAGGGAGTTCTGTCTTCCACAGTCGATGCTGCGAAGGCGGGGTCGGGTAATCTGGAGATCATGGTGAATGGCGGCCATGTTGACTGTGAGGTGTCCAACCTCGGAAACCAACGATTCCGAGCTCACTTCGTGCCAGAGGAGCCGGTACCACATAACATCGAGATGCACTTCAATGGACAACCGATCCCAGGTATGCATCCTGCACACGTCTAATGGATGTATGATTGTCGCAGGTAGATATTGTTTTAATACATACGTTGTTATGCCTCAGGAACACAATACGCATACCGGTTATGATGTGCGTGTTACGAGTACGTGTTTTTTGCCTCAGGTTCACAACACGCATACCGTTTATGGATGTGTGAATGTTACGGTTATGTAAAACATATAAGTTGTTGAAGGGCATGCCCTGTAGATCGACGTACAATATCGATCACAAGCACTTGGTACAGAGTTAGTAAAAACTGAGAATAATATGAACGTGGCACATTCACAAAAACTACCCGTTTATTACACTTCCACTAGAGTTGTGTCACTGTATATCAACTTGCTTTCACAAAAACTGATGTAGAACTAGCTGCTCCCGCCACTCGTCGTTGCGGGTGTGCTGTGTCGCTAATACACTGATATATATAGTGTGTATATATAGTGATATATATAGCCTGTGATATCGATCACTCTACGCGTTTCTCATTGCCGCGTCGCAGGAAGCCCATGGCAGGTCCTCATTGAGGAGGAGGACATTAGTAGAATACGCGTGTACGACGAGGGACTCAGCAACGTGCGCCTGCACCAGTCGGCTGCATTCGACGTTGACACCGGCGGTCTGTACGGCTCCAAAATCACCGCCGACCTGAGAAGTATGTGAATCGCTATCATTGCTCTAATACTAATTAAACTTACTAATACTAATACTAATACGAATACTAATTAAATTAACTTATACTAATTTAATTTAATTTAAAATTAATTTAATACTAATTAAATGTCTATTACTAATTAAACTTACTAATAAATGTAGTTGTCAGAGACCTTATCTGAGATTGTTGGATGGGTACATATAAAGTAGCAATGGCTGTTCTAAGGCAAGTATTTTTATGGTGTTGAAATACGAAGATGATGACTATTAGAGCGATTCATGTGCTAAAATAACGATTTCTTTATAGGTCCGAGTGGGCGCACCACACCATGTCGTGTTAGTGAACCTGTTAGGGGTCAGTTCAAGGTGGACTTTGTCGTGACTGAAGCAGGTATATGGATTATATTTTTATTTCATTTTTATTTTATTTTTATTTTTCATTTATATTTCATGGTGGATTTTCATCAGGACAGAGTCGTGAATACACACACATGGTTAGAAAGGTCTCGCCTCTTGTGCGATGTCCTTCATTTAATTAAATAGGATAGCAATATGGCGGAAATGCTTCCATAAAATTTCTTTGCATGTAAACTCCCTTATAGTATTAATATTATTATTATTTGATTAGTGTATAATACCTTTGCAAAATCGGAGTTTAGGTGTTTTGAAAGTTGTGATTTGTTACATGTAAAATTCACTTTCATCCGATTTTTAGGTACTAACTATTTGGATGTTAAATATGGAGACCGTCCAATCCGAGGTAGTCCGTTCACGATAAAGGTTTCTGATCCTGGTCTGGTTAGAGTTG
>NW_014577474.1:165448-169424 GCF_000485595.1 Priapulus caudatus
AATAGTATCCTTCTATCACAGGAAGCCCATGGCAGATCCTTGTGGAGGAGGAAGACATCAGCAGGATTCGTGCTTATGGAGAAGGCCTGACCAATGTCCGCATGCACCAGTCGTCTGCGTTTGAGGTGGACACTGGTGGACTATATAGCTCCAAGATCACTGCTGACCTGAGAGGTATGGTAAATGCTTGAACAGTCCACTCAACTGTAGCCTGGTATTTGAATCGCCTAGTTAATTTGTTTGTATGAATTTTAATAATGCACTGTTTATATTGATGTTCATTGCTCTGTCTTAGCTCCAAGTGGACGCACCACCCCATGCCGTGTTAATGAAACAGCAAGAGGCCAATACAAAGTAGACTTTGTAGTCACCGAAGCAGGTATATATTGCAATTGTTATACACGATTGTACTAAATATAAATTAAAATATGAGGCAAAATAACTCTTTATCAGGTAAAACATTGAAATATGACATGAAATATTACAATCGTTTGTGTTTGTATTAGGCACTAACTATTTGGATGTAAAATACGGAGACCGTCCAATCCGAGGTAGTCCGTTCACGATAAAGGTTTCTGATCCTGGTCTGGTTAGAGTTGATCTACAGGACAGGATGAAAGTCAAGATTGGTGATCCTGTCACCTTTAATGGTAATGATGTTTAATGGTAATGCTTGTAAAGCTTGGCTGTGACAAGTCTGTGAATAGTGTCAATGTGTTTGCAATAAATTATATAATTATAAAAATGGTAATTTAAATAGTATAGTATCATATTTTATTAGATATATATATATATAATAAATATTTCATAATAAAAATTTATCATTGACTTAAGTGCAGTTCTTACTTTGCAATCGATCATTATCTAAATTATTGTAGTCTATTAAGAACCATTCTGTTAAAAACAAGATCTCGTTATTACTGTGAACACTGAATACAGTCGAGGTCAATTCTCTTTCCTAGTTGATGCAGCACAAGCTGGATCAGGAAACCTGGAGATCATGGTCAACAGTGGCTATGTTAACTGTGATGTCACAGAAACAGGAAAGCAGCGCTTCAAAGGAAGATTTATTGCAGAAAAACCGATAACTCACACGGTCGAGATGCGCTTTAATGATCAGCCAGTACCAGGTAAAATATAAAACGTCCCAAGCATTGCACAGTTGATATTGGTGTATAATGTAGAAGTGTTCTTGCAAATGTAAACTAACTATTGAAATTTTAACTGTACTGTCTTGCTTTCACAGGAAGCCCATGGCAGATTTTTGTGGAGGAGGAAGACATCAGCAGGATTCGTGCTTATGGAGAAGGCCTGACCAATGTCCGCATGCACCAGTCGTCTGCATTTGAGGTGGACACTGGTGGAAAGACATCAGCAGGATTCGTGCTTATGGAGAAGGCCTGACCAATGTCCGCATGCACCAGTCGTCTGCGTTTGAGGTGGACACTGGTGGACTGTATGGCTCCAAGATCATTGCTGACCTTAGAGGTATGGTAAATGCTTGATCATTAGAAATATCAACTGAAGCTTGTTATTCGAAGCTCTATGTTGCTTATACAAAAATTCGAATGTTTCTGAAAATTCTCATTTTATATTGATGTTCATTGCTCTGTCTTAGCTCCAAGTGGACGCACCACCCCATGCCGTGTTACTGAAACAGCAAGAGGCCAATACAAAGTGGATTTTGTAGTGACTGAAGCAGGTATATATTGCAATTGTTATACACGATTGTACTAACTATAAACTAAAATATTAGGCAAAATAACAGTTCAGCAGGTCAAACATTGAAATATGACATGAAATCTTACAATCGTTTGTGTTTGTATTAGGCACTAACTATTTGGATGTAAAATACGGAGACCGTCCAATCCAAGGAAGTCCATTCACCATAAAGGTTTCTGATCCTGGTCTGATTAGAGTTGATCTACAGGACAGGATGAAAGTAAAGATTAGTGAACCTGTCACCTTCAACGGTAGGAATGAAAGCTTCTAAAGCTTGGAAGTAACAAATATATGGTTTGTGTCAGAATGTATGCAATACTGCTGAAATATAATAGCCTACATTAGTTATGCATTTAATTTTGCTATGCGCAATTTTAACCAAACTTTACTACCTAATATTAAAATTGACACACCTTCTGTTCGTTAAACTGAACTCGTAATTTATTGTATTTTCTAGTTGATGCGACACAAGCCGGTTCAGGAAGTCTGGAGATAATGGTGAATGGTGGCCATGTTAATTGTGATGTCACGGAAACAGGGAAGCAGCATTTCCGAGGGCGATTTGTTCCAGAGAAACCAATCACTCACACAGTTGAGATGCGCTTCAATGAAAAACCTGTACCAGGTAAAATATCATGAACATGATTATTGCACAGCTTATCTTAGTATATAGGACCATTCCTACAAACTTGCTGTCCATTAGTTTAAATGTGTGGACCACACATCCACAGTTGTGTTAGCCACGTTTGTGAAGGTTTCACCACCACTGCCTTGATACCATTTGTTTTTGTGTGTAACTTTCATATGGCAAGCAAGTAAACACACGTGAGTGCACAGTAATCTGGTTTATTCAGAGTGAAATATTAAAGCCATAGACAATAGTGTGAGTTCGTTGTAGAGCATGCAGTACTGAAGGTTTCTTATTGGTGAGATTGAGACTAATCATAGTAAACTAAGCAAGGTACGTAGCAGGCAACTAGCAAGATAGCATAATGTTATTTATGCAACCGTAAAACAATGTAGTAAGATCCTCGACACGACAGTCAGTATTTGTTTTTCCGCCTGCGTGTGATTATTTTGATCCAGTGAGAACAACATCATCAATATGTTATTGGAGTTTGCATGTTTTTGCGATTTATTGAGTCAATAGTAGTTTCACAATGTTAAGGTAGCAAATAAGTCAGTAGTGGTGAAAAGGAAGACTAGTTTATCATATAAGCTAGTAAATTACAAAACCATATTGGGCTGCGAAAATGCTTGGTAATTTTTCATATAACATTGAAAGCCACCGGTAAACACTAAAACTAGGATCCACGTTAATTCTTTTTTAAATCTTTATATCCAGGAAGCCATGGCAGATCCTAGTTGACGGAGGCAAGACATCAGCGAAGATTTCGATGCTATGAGAAGGCCTGACCATATGTCCGCATCGCACCAGCCGTCTGCGTTTGGAGGTGGACAACTGGAGATGACTGGTATGGTTCCAGATGCGATGCGCTGACCCTTAGAGGTTGCGTAAAGCTTGTCATTAGAAATATCAACTGAAGCTTGTTATTCGAAGCTCTAATGTTCGCTTATACAAAAATTCGAAGTCTTCTGAATAATTCTCATATTTAATTTTGGGGAAGTTTGGTTCATTGCTCTGTCCTCTAGCTCCAACCGTGGACGCACACCCCATTGCCGTGTTTAACGTGAAACAGCAAGAGGCCAATAACCCCAAAAAAAAAAGGTTTGATTTTGTTAGTGAGCTGAAGCAGGTATATATCTGGCAATGGTTATACACGATCTGCTATAACTATAAACTAAAATATTAGCAAATAACAGTTCAGCAGCGTCGCTCAAAGCATTGAAATAGGGACATGAAAATCTTACAATCGTTTGGGCTTCTGTATTAGGCCACTAACTATTTGCGAATGTAAAATACGGAGACGTCCATCCAAGGAAGTCCACTTCTCACCTAGTAAAGGTTTCTGATCTGGTCTGATTAGAGTTTTGATCTACAGGACAGGATGAAAGTAAAGAATAGTGAACCTGTTAACCTTCAACGGTAGGCGAATGAAAGCTTCTTAAAGCTTGGAAGTAACAAATATAATTGGTTTTTGGTTGTCAGAATGTATGAATTACTGGCTGAAGATATTAATAGCTACTTACGTCTATGCATTTAATTTTGCTATTGTGCAATTCTAACCAACTTTATCTACCTAATATCTAAAAATTGACACGCCTTTTGTTCGTCACCGAGCATCGTAAAATG
>NW_014577474.1:169449-173258 GCF_000485595.1 Priapulus caudatus
GACATCAGCAGGATTCGTGCTTATGGAGAAGGCCTGACCAATGTCCGCATGCACCAGTCGTCTGCGTTTGAGGTGGACACTGGTGGACTGTATAGTTCCAAGATCACTGCTGATCTAAAAGGTGGGCTTAATTACTGATTAGTTAACTCAGTTGTAGCCTGTTATTTAAATCTCCCAGCTGCTTGTACGAAAATTGTAATATGTATAAGTATGCCTGTTTTTTTATTGATGTTCTTCATTGCTCTGTCTTAGCTCCAAGTGGACGCACCACCCCATGCCGTGTTACTGAAACAGCAAGAGGCCGATACAAAGTAGACGTTGTAGTCACAGAAGCAGGTATATATTGCAATTGTGTACTTGTGTGTTTGAGTGTAGGAGCATGTGCGCTATTACATTAGAATATCGTCTATATGCGCACTGTACATTTAAGCAAAATTTCTCTGTCCGTTTCGTACTTCAATCAATTGTACTGCTCTAATTTCTTTCAGGCACCAACTATTTGGACGTGAAATATGGAGATCGGCACATAACGGGCAGTCCCTTTGCAATCAAAGCTGCTGATCCAAGTCTAATCAGAGTTGACCTTGTGGACAGGATGAAGAAACTCGTTGGTGACCCAGTAGTTTTTAATGGTACGTTGAGCTAGAGCAATTATCACACGAAAAGTCATCGAAGGAAACTTAGCTGTGCACCAGCAGTGTGTTCTTGGTTAAAATGTCCTTGGTTTATTTTAAGCCAACCGTATCATCTGTAAGCATTTTATTTTTTGCCTCGAATTCATATCCGTATGCACAATGGCAACGATGTTTGTAAATAAAGTGTTGTGTTTTGTGCAAATGTTCTTTGAGTAAAAGATGCCATCACATGTTCAGTGAAAGCTGATGAGGATGTTCTTTTTTGCATCTATGTTATCTATTCTCTAGTTGATGCAGCACAAGCTGGCTCAGGAAGCCTTGAGATCATGGTGAATGGCGGCCATGTTAACTGTGATGTCACAGAAACAGGGAAGCAGACATTCCGAGGGAAATTTATTCCAGAGAAACCTATCACTCACACAGTTGAAATGCGCTTCAATGATCAGCCAGTTCCAGGTAAAATATAAGCATCCCAAGCATTTTTCAGTTGATATTGCTATATATATATTTATTTATTTATTAATTAATTAAAATCTTTCACATATAAACTATAACCATTGAGATCTTATTTTAACTGTAATATCACAGGAAGCCCATGGCAGATCCTAGTTGAGGAGGAAGACATCAGCAGGATTCGTGCTTATGGAGAAGGCCTGACCAATGTCCGCATGCACCAGTCGTCTGCGTTTGAGGTGGACACTGGTGGACTGAATAGCTCCAAGATCACTGCCAATCTGCGTGGTTAGTTTTAGCATATAGTTTAATCTGTCTTGTTAGTTTAGTGTTTGATAGAGTGAACAATGATCACAAGTGTGTAAATTTAGTATAACAAATGTGTTTGATTTTACATTTTAGCACCAAGCGGTCAAACTTTTCCATGTCGTGTAGATGAAACAGGACATGGCCAGTTTAAAGTGAACTTTGTCGTGACCGAAACAGGTATCATAATAAGAAGAAATAATCATCATAAATAAGAATTACATATGTATTCTGTTATGAAGCTGTACATGTGTTTACCTAGTGTAATTTGATCGAATTGAATTTGAGTTATTAGCAATGGTAATAATCCCCATTATTTTTTGTCATCCCTTGTCTTAATCCTGGTGGGAGTGCTCATCAAAATAATCAGTAACTCTGCTTATATTGACCATTACCCTTACTACCCCATCACTCTTACGGATCATTTCTCCTCAGGCACTCATTATCTCGACGTGAAGTATGGGGAGCGGCACATCAAGGGAAGTCCTTTCACAATCAGGGCCTCCAATCCTGCCCTCATCAAGGTCGAGCTTCCAGATAAGCTCACCGGATTCGTCGGCACTCCCATCTACTTCAATGGTGTGTATTATCATGATTCTAACTGCAAAACACTATTGAATTAATCAGCTTTTTTCTCCATGAAAAAGACTCTCATCAGTATATGTATATGTATTTGAATTATATGCAATAAAGATTTAATAATAATAGTAATCATGATACTGCTCTGTTTACCAAACTCCTAACTTTGCATCGATTGCATTTACTTTCACCCCATGTTATAAGACATTGACTAAACATTATAAGTTCACTTCCGTCCCCTGATAGGTTAGTTCTAGTTACACAAGTTGTTACATTTGTGCAACTCATCATGTGAGCAGTCAGTTTGTGTGTCAAGTTGTAAATGCGTGTATATATTTGTTTGCAGATATAAACCCATCTAATACATATTTAACATAAAAAAATCACAATGGAACCCAAATGCTTAAATGCCTACAAAAAATGCTTAAAATTAAATAGCTGCATTGAGACAACTTGATCGCGCTAGAACGACATCGGAATGCTTTTGTTCGCGGTACCGCGGTTTACCGCTGACAGGTTGCGCCGGTAAATCGACCAGTCGACTCAAACGGTGACGTTGCCTCGTTTCAGTCGATGCGTCGAAAGCCGGCTCGGGGAACCTCGAGATCATGGTGAACGGAGGGCACGTGTTCTGCGACGTTCAGAACCTTGGCAACCAGAGGTTCCGTGCGTCGTTCACTCCGTCCGAGTCTGGATTACACAACCTCGAGATGAAATTCAACGACGAAGCGCTGAGAGGTGAGCCCGCCCACGTGGTGGCAGCACCGTAGCCACGTCGCGCAGAGACCTGGCGCTCTCCGTTGTCAGGAACAAAATTGCTCGTGAACATTAGACTAGCAATTTTTTTCTTAGGCCGTTGATAGAAACGTGGTAAACTTACGAGAATGAAATATCCTAGCATCTTCTTCTCGTAGCTTTCTTAAACAAAATTCTGTCAATGGTCTACAAGGAAAAGTTAATATTAAGACTAATGTCAAGACTAATTTTGTTTCTGAAAATGGGCTCCGGTCTCTGTGGTAATTGAGAACACACCGCTAGCAATAGACATCAAAATTTACGCACTGATAAACGTCACAGATAAATAGCGAAAACATTGATACCAAAATCTGATGTAGAAAGCACTCCAGTAGAGATATTTTTGTGATGTTTATCTAATGTGTATATCAGTGTGTACACTTTGATATTTACTTTGAGTATTGCTTTCTTAATTACCACAAATGACTGCCAAATGTGTGTGTGCTCTGGCTCTGATTAATAAAGAAAGTAGTGTAGTAGGTCGGCAGGTTTCTATGCCAAAATGCGCACCATCAGCTTCCATTAATTCCTTTAACTTCCATTACCAGCACTACTGTAATATTGTCTCACACATATCTTCTTTAGTTAACTGCTCTCTCTCTCTTGTGAAAAATTAACCATGGCTTCCACATTTCGAGGCATACGAGGAACGATCTTCTGACTAAACGTGAGATGTTTCGTTTCCAGGTAGCCCATGGCCGTTCAACATTGTCGATCCCTCGAAGATCAAGGTGTACGGCGACGGTCTTCGCAACGTCGGCGTTAACAGAATGACGTCGTTCGAGATAGACAGCCAGGGAGCAGACATTGACGAGCTCGACGCTCATCTGCTCTGTGAGTTGAATTACTTATATGATATATTGATTTATTGATATATTGATTATTGAGTTTATTTGATTGTATTAATTGTTAGGTGCATTATACGTAGCAGCGTTTACTTCGTCTGTCCCCTGAAACCTTACCCCGTAGTGTTACCCCCAGGTCTCCTGATTGAGCCACAGCTGCATTATACACAACAGTGTTTACTACGTCTGTCCCCTG
>NW_014577474.1:173729-177237 GCF_000485595.1 Priapulus caudatus
GCCACAGCTGCATTATACACAACAGTGTTTACTACGTCTGTCCCCTGAAACCTTACCCCGTAGTGTTACCCCCAGGTCTCCTGATTGAGCCACAGCTGCATTATACACAACAGTGTTTACTACGTCTGCCCAGTAAAACTGGCTCCCTGTAGTGTTAACCTAGGGCTTCTGATTGAACCACAGCTGCAGTACACAGCAGCCTGAATTAATGAACCAACAACGTTCCATTAATGCTATCCCCTGCCTCCTGTTTCATATGATATACGACAGAATTACTTGATGTGCCTTACTTTACAGCGTTGACTGGATATTTGCCTGGAGGGGGAGAGGGGTGTCACCGTGTGTTTTAGATAAACGTTGATGGGAATATTATCCCATTCATTCATTTGTTTTTGATAACCATGTATGATAGTATGTATAATGTTGTAGTAGTATAGTAGTATGTATGTATGAATGTATATATGTAGTGTAATGTGGTAGTAGTATATAGTCGTATGTATAACCATGTACAACCGTACCAGCGACAGTTGTTAGGAATGGTTATAATTTTCATGTTTCAGCCCCAAGCGGAGAGCGGGTTCCAATAAAACTCGTGGAAACCCCGCAAAAGAATGTCTACAGAGCAGACTATGTTGCTAGTTCGCCTGGTGTGTATTTTACCACATGGTATTATCAGCTCACAAGATTGCGTTTAATGTTATATTATTAATGTTGCGTTCTATGTTGTCGTGTAGTAAAATATGGACATCTTCCCGTTAATGATTATTTAATCTTGGAAGTGCAACTGAGAGCGACGCTTTTGTCCAAGTTGTTGTCAATCTTTTTCTTGTCAATCTTCTTCTCAGGGTTGTATACTATTGAGACGAAGTACTCCGGGGCTCACGTTGGCGGTGGGCCATTTACTGTGAAAACCACTGATCCGGGAGCTGTCTTGGTCGATATGCCCCAGGGACCCGTGTGCAAGGGCATACCTGTCACTTTTACTGGTATGTAGTGCGTTTCAGTTTCATACCTGCTCACTGATGATATAACATGAACTGGCTTGATATCTTTTCGCCTGGATGTTAATAAGAAGAGGCACAGCACACGCGCGTGCGCACACACACACACGCGCACGCACACCCACACGCACACCCACACGCACACAGTGAGGAAGATAAAGAGACTCATTTAAAGTGCATGTAAAGATTTCCGTGTCGAAGGCATGCAGTGAAACGGACGAGCACCGGGTTGACCTTCTCCACATATGTTGTTGCACTGCAGTTGATGCCTCCCAGGCTGGCTCTGGCAGCCTGGAGATCATGGTCAATGGTGGCCATGTCAACTGTAGTGTGGAGAATCTGGGCAGTCAGCGCTTCAAGGGCACCTTCATACCCGAGACCGTGTCCAGACACACGGTCGAAATGAGCTTCAACAAGGAAACCGTGAGAGGTAAGCAACATTCGAGAAAACTTTCCTCATGATCATCTTTATTATTTATAATCGCGATGGAATTTTCTTCCATTTGTGTTTTGCATTGTTTCAGAGTACAAAATCTATCGGGCACGTATTGATTTTTATAAGCGTATTTTGTTTCGTTTGGTGTTCAAAATTCATCGTGCCGGTGTGGATTTTTCCCAATTGTATTTTCGCATGGTTTTAGAAGTGCAGAATTAATCACGAGCATAGTTGAGCATCAAGGTAAACGCGCGAAAAAACTATGGACGCCATGTCGCAAAGAAAATTATTAGACAATTAGTATTAAAAGAAAATTATTAGATTTTCACCACTCATAATTATGCATTGCGATGATTTCGCAGGGAGTCCATGGCAGTTTGACGTCGTTGAATTGAATCGCATTCGCATGTACGGCGAAGGCCTGAAGGGCAGCACTATAAACAAGCCTGCGTGGTTTGAGATCGACACCGGTGGCCAGCCCGGCAACCTCCTTGAGGTCAAGCTAACAGGTAATGCTGCGAAGGACTTGGGAGCGAGTCACCGCGAGAACAATGCCAAGATGGTGAAAATATGGTGATGCCCAGATTAGCACGTGCAGCTGGTTAGAGGGTTCACGCCACTTTCCAGGCAGTGAATTGTCTTAATCGGCGAAAACTTGGCTCTTAACATCGGTGACTGTGAATCGCTTGTGGCTCGAATGACCATGTGCATTAGTGGTCCCTGGTAATCGCGATGTGGGTGAACCACTAACGACTGCGATTAAGGCAGTTGGAACGTGTTAGAAGTAAAAGTACGCCTAAAGTTGTTACAGCGTACGATGATTGAAGACGAGTAAGTGGTTATGAGGAATACTGGCTGACTGCGAGAGAGTGTTATTAAATGATAATTTTATTGTCGCAGATCCAGAAGGACGAGTGTTGCCAACACGAGTGACCGAAACACAGAATAATGTGTATAGAGTTGAATACGCTCTAACGGAGATGGGTAAGAATTGTTTAGAGATCTACCAACTTAGTAAGGATATCCAACCTGTGTCATCAGAGATGCACACTGGCAAACTTATTTCCAATCGATTTGCATTGGTTTACCAAAAATAGGTATTGAGAAGATATTATATGCAGAATAACTGTTAAACTGCAATAGTTGAAATACACGTAGTTAC
Source organism: Priapulus caudatus (assembly GCF_000485595.1). Classification (NCBI taxonomy): domain Eukaryota; kingdom Metazoa; phylum Priapulida; class Priapulimorpha; order Priapulimorphida; family Priapulidae; genus Priapulus; species Priapulus caudatus. The sequence goes on from NW_014577474.1 coordinate 176,329, forward strand.
CTAGGTCACTGTCGAGAAAAGTGTGCATACTTTTGTTATGATGTTTTGTTCAAGTAAAAGTGAAATGATGTATTTACTCTTTCTACAGGAAAGCATACGATGGAAGTGAAATATGCAGGCCACAATGTCGGCAATAGCCCTTACAGAATCAAGGCGACAGATCCTAAACGTATTATAGTCCATGGCCTGCCTGACAGCAGCATCAGTTTCGTTGGAGTTCCTATCTCGTTCATTGGTAGGGTTGCATTCGTAGCATTTGCTCTTCCAAACATACGTTGCCATGTTACTTTGTGACACGTGAAGGAACTTTGTGATTTCATGAGCATATAAATTAAGAAATTAACCAACATGTCCTCTCTGCTATGATATGCAAAATTAATCTTGGTACATTCTTTCAAAATTCTCTATCTAAATATACCAAATTTTCTTAAATACGTTTACCAAATTACCGATTTTGGTGTATTTTTGGCATGTTAATTTTTTTGTATTTTTTGTTTGTTTTTGTTATGTCCTGGTGCACATAATGTGCATGTGAGCATAATGTTTGGTACACAGAGCTGTTCGTATTTGTAGTCGATGCGAACAAGGCGGGCTCGGGCAACCTGGAGATCATGGTGAACAAGGGTAAAGTGCAGGTGGACGTCGTCAACCAGGGCATGCAGACGTTCAAGGCATCGTACACGCCGCGTGAGCCCAAACCTCACATGCTCGAGCTGAACTTCAACAACGAGCCCGTCCCTGGTACGCTGCTACTGCACGAGAACAGCATGCATACACGCACATACATGGCTGCATGCACGCACGCATATACCCACATACATGGCTGCATGCACGCACGCATATACCCACATACATGGCTGCATGCACGCACGCATATACCCACATACATGGCTGCATGCACATACATGG
>NW_014577474.1:177247-192884 GCF_000485595.1 Priapulus caudatus
TTACAATCGTTTGTGTTTGTATTAGGCACTAACTATTTGGATGTAAAATACGGAGACCGTCCAATCCAAGGAAGTCCATTCACCATAAAGGTTTCTGATCCTGGTCTGATTAGAGTTGATCTACAGGACAGGATGAAAGTAAAGATTAGTGAACCTGTCACCTTCAACGGTAGGAATGTCAATTTTAATATTAGGTAGTAAAAGTTTGGTTAAAATTGCGCATAGCAAAATTAAATGCATAACTAATGTAGGCTATTATATTTCAGCAGTATTGCATACATTCTGACACAAACCATATATTTGTTACTTCCAAGCTTTAGAAGCTTTCACACCTTCTGTTCGTTAAACTGAACTCGTAATTTATTGTATTTTCTAGTTGATGCGACACAAGCCGGTTCAGGAAGTCTGGAGATAATGGTGAATGGCGGCCATGTTAATTGTGATGTCACGGAAACAGGGAAGCAGCATTTCCGAGGGCGATTTGTTCCAGAGAAACCAATCACTCACACAGTTGAAATGCGCTTCAATGATAAACCTGTACCAGGTAAAATATCATGAACATGATTATTGCACAGCTTATCTTAGTATATAGGACCATTCCTACAAACTTGCTGTCCATTAGTTTAAATGTGTGGACCACACATCCACAGTTGTGTTAGCCACGTTTGTGAAGGTTTCACCACCACTGCCTTGATACCATTTGTTTTTGTGTGTAACTTTCATATGGCAAGCAAGTAAACACACGTGAGTGCACAGTAATCTGGTTTATTCAGAGTGAAATATTAAAGCCATAGACAATAGTGTGAGTTCGTTGTAGAGCATGCAGTACTGAAGGTTTCTTATTGGTCAGATTGAGACTAATCATAGTAAACTAAGCAAGGTAGCAGGAAACTAGCAAGATAATGTTATTATCAACCGTAAAAACATGTAGTAGATCTCAACACGACAGTCAGTATTTTGTTTTTGTGTGTGATTATTTTGAATCCAGTGAGAAAACAATCAATCAATATCTTATTGAGTTTGCATGTTTTTGGATTTCATGTCATATTTCAATGTTTTACCTGTTGAACTGTTATTTTGCCTAATATTTTAGTTTATAGTTAGTACAATCGTGTATAACAATTGCAATATATACCTGCTTCAGTCACTACAAAATCCACTTTGTATTGGCCTCTTGCTGTTTCAGTAACACGGCATGGGGTGGTGCGTCCACTTGGAGCTAAGACAGAGCAATGAACATCAATATAAAATGAGAATTTTCAGAAACATTCGAATTTTTGTATAAGCAACATAGAGCTTCGAATAACAAGCTTTAGTTGATATTTCTAATGATCAAGCATTTACCATACCTCTAAGGTCAGCAATGATCTTGGAGCCATACAGTCCACCAGTGTCCACCTCAAACGCAGACGACTGGTGCATGCGGACATTGGTCAGGCCTTCTCCATAAGCACGAATCCTGCTGATGTCTTCCTCCTCAACTAGGATCTGCCATGGGCTTCCTGTGATATAAAGATTTAAAAAAGAAATAACGTGGATCCTAGTTTTATGTTTACAGTGGCTTTCAATGTATATGTGAAAAATTACCAGCATTTTCCAGCCCATATGTTTTGTAATTTACTAGCTTATATGATAAACTAGTCTCCTTTTCACCACTACTGACTTATTTGCTTACCTACATTTGAAACTATATTGTACTCAATAAATCGATTTAAGCAAAAATTTCTCTGTCCGTTTCGTACTTCAATCAATTGTTCTGCTCTAATTTCTTTCAGGCACCAACTATTTAGACGTGAAATATGGAGATCGTCACATCACGGGCAGTCCCTTTGCAATCAAAGCTGCTGATCCAAGTCTAATCAGAGTTGACCTTGTGGACAGGATGAAGAAACTCGTTGGTGACCCAGTAGTTTTTAATGGTACGTTGAGCTAGAGCAATTATTACACGAAAAGTCCTCGAAGGAAACTTAGCTGTGCACCAGCAGTGTGTTCTTGGTTAAAATGTCCTCGGTTTATTTTAAGCCAACCGTATCATCTGTAAGCATTTTATTTTTTGCCTCGAATTCATATCCGTATGCACAATGGCAACGATGTTTGTAAATAAAGTGTTGTGTTTTGTGCAAATGTTCTTTGAGTAAAAGATGCCATCACATGTTCAGTGAAAGCTGATGAGGATGTTCTTTCTTGCATCTATGTTATCTATTCTCTAGTTGATGCAGCACAAGCTGGCTCAGGAAGCCTTGAGATCATGGTGAATGGCGGCCATGTTAACTGTGATGTCACAGAAACAGGGAAGCAGACATTCCGAGGGAAATTTATTCCAGAGAAACCTATCACTCACACAGTTGAAATGCGCTTCAATGATCAGCCAGTTCCAGGTAAAATATAAGCATCCCAAGCATTTTTCAGTTGATATTGCTATATATATATATATTTATTTATTAATTAATTAAAATCTTTCACATATAAACTATAACCATTGAGATCTTATTTTAACTGTAATATCACAGGAAGCCCATGGCAGATCCTAGTTGAGGAGGAAGACATCAGCAGGATTCGTGCTTATGGAGAAGGCCTGACCAATGTCCGCATGCACCAGTCGTCTGCGTTTGAGGTGGACACTGGTGGACTGTATAGCTCCAAGATCACTGCCAATCTGCGTGGTTAGTTTTAGCATATAGTTTCATCTGTCTTGTTAGTTTAGTGTTTGACAGTTTGATAGAGTGAACAATGATCACAAGTGTGTAAATTTAGTATAACAAATGTGTTTGATTTTACATTTTAGCACCAAGCGGTCAAACTTTCCCATGTCGTGTAGATGAAACAGGACATGGCCAGTTTAAAGTGAACTTTGTCGTGACCGAAACAGGTATCATAATAAGAAGAAATAATCATCATAAATAAGAATTACATATGTATTCTGTTATGAAGCTGTACATGTGTTTACCTAGTGTAATTTGATCGAATTGAATTTGAGTTATTAGCAATGGCAATAATCCCCATTATTTTTTGTCATCCCTTGTCTTAATCCTGGTGGGAGTGCTCATCAAAATAATCAGTAACTCTGCTTATATTGACCATTACCCTTACTACCCCATCACTCTTACGGATCATTTCTCCTCAGGCACTCATTATCTCGACGTGAAGTATGGGGAGCGGCACATCAAGGGAAGTCCTTTCACAATCAGGGCCTCCAATCCTGCCCTCATCAAGGTCGAGCTTCCAGATAAGCTCACCGGATTCGTCGGCACTCCCATCTACTTCAATGGTGTGTATTATCATGATTCTAACTGCAAAACACTATTGAATTAATCAGCTTTTTTCTCCATGAAAAAGACTCATCAGTATATGTATATGTATTTGAATTATATGCAATAAAGATTTAATAATAATAGTAATCATGATACTGCTCTGTTTACCAAACTCCTAACTTTGCATCGATTGCATTTACTTTCACCCCATGTTATAAGACATTGACTAAACATTATAAGTTCACTTCCGTCCCCTGATAGGTTAGTTCTAGTTACACAAGTTGTTACATTTGTGCAACTCATCATGTGAGCAGTCAGTTTGTGTGTCAAGTTGTAAATGCGTGTATATATTTGTTTGCAGATATAAACCCATCTAATACATATTTAACATAAAAAAATCACAATGGAACCCAAATGCTTAAATGCCTACAAAAAATGCTTAAAATTAAATAGCTGCATTGAGACAACTTGATCGCGCTAGAACGACATCGGAATGCTTTTGTTCGCGGTACCGCGGTTTGCCGCTGACAGGTTGCGCCGGTAAATTGACCAGTCAACTCAAACGGTGACGTTGCCTCGTTTCAGTCGATGCGTCGAAAGCCGGCTCGGGGAACCTCGAGATCATGGTGAACGGAGGGCACGTGTTCTGCGACGTTCAGAACCTTGGCAACCAGAGGTTCCGTGCATCGTTCACTCCGTCCGAGTCTGGATTACACAACCTCGAGATGAAATTCAACGACGAAGCGCTGAGAGGTGAGCCCGCCCACGTGGTGGCAGCACCGTAGCCACGTCGCGCAGAGACCTGGCGCTCTCCGTTGTCAGGAACAAAATTGCTCGTGAACATTAGACTAGCAATTTTTTTCTTAGGCCGTTGATAGAAACGTGGTAAACTTACGAGAATGAAATATCCTAGCATCTTCTTCTCGTAGCTTTCTTAAACAAAATTCTGTCAATGGTCTACAAGGAAAAGTTAATATTAAGACTAATGTCAAGACTAATTTTGTTTCTGAAAATGGGCTCCGGTCTCTGTGGTAATTGAGAACACACCGCTAGCAATAGACATCAAAATTTACGCACTGATAAACGTCACAGATAAATAGCGAAAACATTGATACCAAAATCTGATGTAGAAAGCACTCCAGTAGAGATATTTTTGTGATGTTTATCTAATGTGTATATCAGTGTGTACACTTTGATATTTATTTTGAGTATTGCTTTCTTAATTACCACAAATGACTGCCAAATGTGTGTGTGCTCTGGCTCTGATTAATAAAGAAAGTAGTGTAGTAGGTCGGCAGGTTTCTATGCCAAAATGCGCACCATCAGCTTCCATTAATTCCTTTAACTTCCATTACCAGCACTACTGTAATATTGTCTCACACATATCTTCTTTAGTTAACTGCTCTCTCTCTCTTGTGAAAAATTAACCATGGCTTCCACATTTCGAGGCATACGAGGAACGATCTTCTGACTAAACGTGAGATGTTTCGTTTTCCAGGTAGCCCATGGCCGTTCAACATTGTCGATCCCTCGAAGATCAAGGTGTACGGCGACGGTCTTCGCAACGTCGGCGTTAACAGAATGACGTCATTCGAGATAGACAGCCAGGGAGCAGACATTGACGAGCTCGACGCTCATCTGCTCTGTGAGTTGAATTACTTATATGATATATTGATTTATTGATATATTGATTATTGAGTTTATTTGATTGTATTAATTGTTAGGTGCATTATACGTAGCAGCGTTTACTTCAACTGTCCACTGAAACTGCACTCCATAGGCTTACCATAAGCCTCCTGATTAAGTCACAGCTACATTACACATAACAGTGTTTACTACGAGTGTCCACTGAAACTGCCCCCTGTAGTGGTAACCTAGGGCTTCTGATTGAACCACAGCTACATTATACGTAGCAGTGTTTACTACGTCTGCCCAGCGAAACTGCCCCCTGTAGTGTTAACATAGGGCTTCTGATTGAACCACAGCTACATTATACACAACAGTGTTTACTTTGACTGTCCAGCGAAACTTCACCCCGTAGTGTTACCCCCAGGACTTCTGATTGAGCCACAGCTACATTATACGTAGCAGCATTTACTACGAGTGTCCACTGAAACCTTACCCCATAGTGTTACCCCCAGGTCTCCTGATTGAGCCACAGCTACATTATACGTAGCAGCGTTTACTACGTCTGTCCCCTGAAACCTTACCCCGTAGTGTTACCCCCAGGTCTCCTGATTGAGCCACAGCTACATTATACGTAGCAGCGTTTACTATGTCTGTCCCCTGAAACCTTACCCCGTAGTGTTACCCCCAGGTCTCCTGATTGAGCCACAGCTGCATTATACACAACAGTGTTTACTACGTCTGCCCAGTAAAACTGGCTCCCTGTAGTGTTAACCTAGGGCTTCTGATTGAACCACAGCTGCAGTACACAGCAGCCTGAATTAATGAACCAACAACGTTCCATTAATGCTATCCCGTGCCTCCTGTTTCATATGATATACGACAGAATTACTTGATGTGCCTTACTTTACAGCGTTGACTGGATATTTGCCTGGAGGGGGAGAGGGGTGTGTTCTAGATAAACGTTGATGGGAATATTGTCCCATTCATTCATTTGTTTTTGATAACCATGTACGATAGTATGTATAATGTTGTAGTAGTATAGTAGTATGTATGTATGAATGTATATATGTAGTGTAATGTGGTAGTAGTATATAGTCGTATGTATAACCATGTACAACCGTACCAGCGACAGTTGTTAGGAATGGTTATAATTTTCATGTTTCAGCCCCAAGCGGAGAGCGGGTTCCAATAAAACTCGTGGAAACCCCGCAAAAGAATGTCTACAGAGCAGACTATGTTGCTAGTTCGCCTGGTGTGTATTTTACCACATGGTATTATCAGCTCACAAGATTGCGTTTAATGTTATATTATTAATGTTGCGTTCTATGTTGTCGTGTAGTAAAATATGGACATCTTCCCGTTAATGATTATTTAATCTTGGAAGTGCAACTGAGAGCGACGCTTTTGTCCAAGTTGTTGTCAATCTTTTTCTTGTCAATCTTCTTCTCAGGGTTGTATACTATTGAGACGAAGTACTCCGGGGCTCACGTTGGCGGTGGGCCATTTACTGTGAAAACCACTGATCCGGGAGCTGTCTTGGTCGATATGCCCCAGGGACCCGTGTGCAAGGGCATACCTGTCACTTTTACTGGTATGTAGTGCGTTTCAGTTTCATACCTGCTCACTGATGATATAACATGAACTGGCTTGATATCTTTTCGCCTGGATGTTAATAAGAAGAGGCACAGCACACGCGCGTGCGCACACACACACACGCGCACGCACACCCACACGCACACCCACACGCACACAGTGAGGAAGATAAAGAGACTCATTTAAAGTGCATGTAAAGATTTCCGTGTCGAAGGCATGCAGTGAAACGGACGAGCACCGGGTTGACCTTCTCCACATATGTTGTTGCACTGCAGTTGATGCCTCCCAGGCTGGCTCTGGCAGCCTGGAGATCATGGTCAATGGTGGCCATGTCAACTGTAGTGTGGAGAATCTGGGCAGTCAGCGCTTCAAGGGCACCTTCATACCCGAGACCGTGTCCAGACACACGGTCGAAATGAGCTTCAACAAGGAAACCGTGAGAGGTAAGCAACATTCGAGAAAACTTTCCTCATGATCATCTTTATTATTTATAATCGCGATGGAATTTTCTTCCATTTGTGTTTTGCATTGTTTCAGAGTACAAAATCTATCGGGCACGTATTGATTTTTATAAGCGTATTTTGTTTCGTTTGGTGTTCAAAATTCATCGTGCCGGTGTGGATTTTTCCCAATTGTATTTTCGCATGGTTTTAGAAGTGCAGAATTAATCACGAGCATAGTTGAGCATCAAGGTAAACGCGCGAAAAAACTATGGACGCCATGTCGCAAAGAAAATTATTAGACAATTAGTATTAAAAGAAAATTATTAGATTTTCACCACTCATAATTATGCATTGCGATGATTTCGCAGGGAGTCCATGGCAGTTTGACGTCGTTGACTTGAATCGCATTCGCATGTACGGCGAAGGCCTGAAGGGCAGCACTATAAACAAGCCTGCGTGGTTTGAGATCGACACCGGTGGCCAGCCCGGCAACCTCCTTGAGGTCAAGCTAACAGGTAATGCTGCGAAGGACTTGGGAGTGAGTCACTGCGAGAACAATGCCAAGATGGTGAAAATATGGTGATGCCCAGATTAGCACGTGCAGCTGGTTAGAGGGTTCACGCCACTTTCCAGGCAGTGAATTGTCTTAATCGGCGAAAACTTGGCTCTTAACATCGGTGACTGTGAATCGCTTGTGGCTCGAATGACCATGTGCATTAGTGGTCTCTGGTAATCGCGATGTGGGTGAACCACTAACGACTGCGATTAAGGCAGTTGGAACGTGTTAGAAGTAAAAGTACGCCTAAAGTTGTTACAGCGTACGATGATTGAAGACGAGTAAGTGGTTATGAGGAATACTGGCTGACTGCGAGAGAGTGTTATTAAATGATAATTTTATTGTCGCAGATCCAGAAGGACGAGTGTTGCCAACACGAGTGACCGAAACACAGAATAATGTGTATAGAGTTGAATACGCTCTAACGGAGATGGGTAAGAATTGTTTAGAGATCTACCAACTTAGTAAGGATATCCAACCTGTGTCATCAGAGATGCACACTGGCAAACTTATTTCCAATGGATTTGCACTGGTTTACCAAAAATAGGTATTGAGAAGATATTATATGCAGAATAACTGTTAAACTGCAATAGTTGAAATACACGTAGTTACCTAGGTCACTGTCGAGAAAAGTGTGCATACTTTTGTTATGATGTTTTGTTCAAGTAAAAGTGAAATGTATTTACTCTTTCTACAGGAAAGCATACGATGGAAGTGAAATATGCAGGCCACAATGTCGGCAATAGCCCTTACAGAATCAAGGCGACAGACCCTAAACGCATTATAGTCCATGGCCTGCCTGACAGCAGCATCAGTTTCGTTGGAGTTCCTATCTCGTTCATTGGTAGGGTTGCATTCGTAGCATTTGCTCTTCCAAACATACGTTGCCATGTTACTTTGTGACACATGAATAAACTTTGTGATTTCATGAACATATAAATTAAGAAATTAACCAACATGTCCTCTCTGCTATGATATGCAAAATTAATCTTGGTACATTCTTTCAAAATTCTCTATCCAAATATACCAAATTTTCTTAAATACGTTTACCAAATTACCGATTTTGGTGTATTTTTGGCATGTTAATTTTTTTGCATTTTTTGTTTGTTGTTGTTATGTCCTGGTGCACTTAATGTGCATGTGAGCATAATGTTTGCTACACAGAGCTGTTCGTATTTGTAGTCGATGCGAACAAGGCGGGCTCGGGCAACCTGGAGATCATGGTGAACAAGGGTAAAGTGCAGGTGGACGTCGTCAACCAGGGCATGCAGACGTTCAAGGCATCGTACACGCCGCGTGAGCCCAAACCTCACATGCTCGAGCTGAACTTCAACAACGAGCCCGTCCCTGGTACGCTGCTACGGCACGAGAACAGCATGCATACACGCACATACATGGCTGCATGCACGCACGCATATACCCACATACATGGCTGCATGCACGCACGCATATACCCACATACATGGCTGCATGCACGCACGCATATACCCACATACATGGCTGCATGCACGCACGCATATACCCACATACATGGCTGCATGCACGCACGCATATACCCACATACATGGCTGCATGCACATACATGGCTGCACGCACATACATGGCTGCACGCACATACATGGCTGCACGCACATACATGGCTGCACACACATACATGGCTGCACACACATACATGGCTGCACGCACATACATGGCTGCACACACATACATGGCTGCATGCACATACATGGCTGCACGCACATACATGGCTGCATCCACATACATGGCTGCATGCACATACATGGCTGCACGCACATACATGGCTGCACACACATACATGGCTGCATGCACACATGCACACACGCATGGCTGCATGCATGCACGCACGCACATACGTTCCTACATGCACACATGCATACACGCACGTACATGGCTACGTGCACACATGCACGCACCTACGTGGCTACATGCACGCACACACACGCATACATGGCTGCATGCATGCACGCACGCACATACATACATGGCAACACGCACACACGCACATACATGGCAACATGCACACACGCACGCACGCACACATACACACACGTACATGGCTACGTGCACACATGCACGCACCTACATGGCTACATGCACGCACACACATGCATACATGGCTGCATGCATGCACGCACGCACATACATGGCAACATGCACACACGCACGCACGCACATACATGGCTACATGCACGCACACATGCACGCACATACATGGCAACATGCACACCCATACATGGCTACATGCATGCACCCACACACGCACATAAATAGTTACATAGGAATACACAAGCACTTGTACACATGCCCATACACACACACATGCACGCGCACGCACACACACACTCGAGCTGAACTTCAACAACGAGCCCGTACCTGGTACGTCAAGTGCTACTGCATAAGAACAGCATGCATGTACGCACATACACGGCTGCATGCATGCACACACGCATGCACAAACAGGGCTGCATGCACGCACGCACGCACATACGTGGCTACATGCACACACGCACGCACGCACATACACATGAACACACATACATGGCTACATGCACGCACCCACGCACGCACATAAATAGTTACATAGGACTACACAAGCACACACACACTTGTACACATGCCCATACACACACACACACATGCACGCACAATATCCCCAGTCAAGAATCACCGACGAAATAAATTAAAGAGAGCCTATAGGATGTCCCCAGTCAAAAATCAACGACTAAAAAAACGAATTAATTAAGTAATCGCTAACGGTAACGATGGACGTCGTTTGGCAGGTTTCCCGCGCACGTTTGAGATCCTCGATCCGGCAAGCATGATGCTATATGGGGAAGCCCTCCAGGGTGGACACATACACAGGAACTACCATGCAGAGCTGAGCACCGGAAGCGTGGATGTCATCCCTGTCGCAAACCTCACTGGTAAAGTTGCCTGTTATGTGTCCCATATCTACTGCTCATGACGAGTGGCAGTGATAAGTAGAATATATTTATATCACATCCATAGGTTACATCACCAAAGCATTTATAGCAAACCCATATGCCTATAAAATCTAATTACTTATACGATAATCAGTATATCATTATATCGGATGAATAATTGTTTCAGCATCGAGTGGTAAAATAACACCATGCAGAGTTGTTCCGGGTGCTACTCCAGGAACCCACAAGGTCGAGTACATCCTCGCAGAGAAAGGTACGGCATACTTAATTATACACGTATGGTATCAAGGTGTGCAACCAATAAAAATGCATGCATATCATATGATATTTAATTACGACACTAATCCAAAACTATTACCAATTTTTACAATAGTTTCGAAAACTGACCTATTGCCATTGTAAAAAGACTGGTTGTCGAAAATGCCACATCAATATTCATAATTTTTATGAATCTCGTCGATAAATTATTCTGCGTCATACAGTGACACTCTAATACTAAGCCCAGTTATAAAACACTCTAAATACAGTCAAACCTCGGTTATCCGAACATCAATTATCCGAATTTCGGATTATCCGAACACGATCTCAAGGTCCCGTAAATATTGAATAAGCCACTAGACCACCTGTGACATGTGACCGATCAGATCGGTTATTCGAACAATCAGGTATCCGAACAAAATACTCCCTGCCTGTCTCGTTTAGATAATCAAGGTCTAACTGTACAGTGCGGTTCGAGGTGTAATCGCACATGGATGGCGTCGCTGCCAGCTCTCGTTCGAACCCCGCGCCGCGGTAGCAGTTGATCGTGACCTTGGCGATGTTTGACCTTGCAGGCACGAACACACTGGAGGTGAAGGTCGCGGGGCAGCACGTCGGCGGCAGTCCGTACGTGATGCGCGCCTACGACCCTGCCTCGGTGCGTCTGCTCAACCTGCCTACACAGGCCACGCTCGTCGGCAAGCCCGTACAGTTCATAGGTACGTCTCCCCCGTCTCCCCGCCACAACCTCATCAATATTGAATGCGATCAGTAGTTCGGTGTTGAGTCTTCGCCGATGGCAGTCTTTTGTTATGGTAAGCGCATAGTTTGGAAGATTTCGAAATTGGTTAATCATAGGTACGTTTCCCATCTCCTACATCTCCGTTGTTGCACAATTTCATCAGCATTCAATGTAATCAGTAGTTAGGTCTTGAGTCTCCGCCGATGGCAGTCATTTGTTATTGTTAGCGCGTAGTTTGGAAGATTTCGAAATTGGTTTCTAGGTACGTGTCCCGTCTCCCAGCACAATGTAATTGATATACAATGTAATCAGTAGTTCGTTATTGAGTCTCAACCGATGACAGGTTATTGTTATTGTCGGCACATAGTTTGGAAGATTTAGAGGGGGTGTCGCACTTATTATAATTACTATTAATTATAATTTAATCTTCAACATTTGTGCTGTTCTGGTATGAGTTCTTGGTTGTTTGAGTACTGTCACGTTTAGAATTAGATATCGTGCAGTAAACGAGAAATTGTGCGAGACTATTCCAATTACAAAATCTTGGCTTGAACAGATTTTAGATCCTCAAGCCAATCGAATTGCTCAAATATCCGATCGTCACCGATCGTCATCGCTGATTATTATATGACTTCTTTGCACAGTTGACGCGTCGGATGCTGGCTCGGGCAACCTGGAGATCATGGTGAACAACGGCATGGTGCACTGTGACGTGTCGAAACTGGGTAACCAGAAGTACCAGGTGTCGTTCGTGCCGAGCGAGGCCAAAGCACACGTCGTAGAGTTAACCTTCAACAAGATGGGAGTACAGGGTACGTATGCCAAGTGACTTGCGTACGGTCGAACCTCCCAAATGCATAGCTGTAGTTTCTAAGTAACGATAGCTGATTGCAAAAGTAAGGGGTAGTTCTTGCAGGTGAGGTATGGCGAAATTCTTTTAATACTTTTTTTTATATTACGAATTGCTTTTTTCTCTGATGTATTATTATTAGTTTGTGATATCATTAGTTTTGATTGAACCTGAATTTCTCATTAGTGTTCACTTGTTGGTGGCAGGGTCACCTTGGACTCACGAGGTCGTGGATGCTGGTCGGGTCACTCTACACGGGGAGGGTCTGCAAGCGATACGCGTCAGCAAGATGGCTACGTTTGATGTGCACACTGAGGGTGCCGGACCTGGGGAGGTCATAGTGAAAGTGAAAGGTGAAAAACTGTTCTGCATTGAGTAGATCGTGTTACGCGTGGCATATGAGAATTTGTCGTGGATGTATTATCAGTTTATGTTCATTCGGGGCTTTATTATTGTAGATTTTCATATGGTTTTAAATTTGCATAATGAATGTTAAACAAACTTACAATAATTACAACATCAACTTGTTATTAAACTGCTGCATAATATTATACACTCATCATAAGCCTATATTCAGTTTATTGAATTTATGAAAGGATGAAGTTGGAAGCCGTTTAACCTCCTGGGTAAAGTGACTGGTAAATATTACTGAAGGCAAATTGGTGTCTTTCTTTACAGCCCCTAGTGGACGGATGGTACCATGCCGCATTGTACCAACAACCAGAGATACGTATACAGTAGAATACATGGCAACAGAAGTTGGTAAGATCACAAATTTTGGTTCCGTCACGTTATTTATTGTGAGTTACTGGCTAACTAAATTGATCGATATTTTTTGGAAGTGTACGCTAAAACATTTATCGAATCAATATTTCATAGCTTATGCGTTACAGATTGAAATTCCCTACATACAGAAAGTTGCAAGTGTCGCAATGAAAGTGTAATCGATTGTGTGACACCTTAAGCAGAGGCAATATAATATACATTATGCTACAATACTTCTAAATGCATTAAAGCAGTAATTGCGTTTTGATGCTGAGCATGTTGCCATATGCAGGACCACATCATCTAACTGTAAGTTATGGAGGAAAGGACGTCAGTGGAAGTCCATTCGTCGTTAAGGCATACGATCCAACTAAGATTCTCGTTGGGCCTGTACCTAATGCAGTCTTGGGACAGCCCATCACTTTCAATGGTAGGTTGGTGCATCGTATGTACAATGGTCCCATGAAGCCTTGCCGTCAGCTAATGTAAACGCTAAAGGTTTTAGTAACTCTATACTGATCTATTCTCAACAACGCAAAGATACATGCTGTAATCCTTACTAGATGTTACCAAAACCTCTTTTGAGTTAACGGCCGTATATCTTAGTGGATGCTATCGGTACAGATTTTCAATTCATGTCCGTATTTCTTCATGGGTGCGTTAAAGGAATAATATGTCCATTGATTATGCAATGTTGACGAATGCTAGAGTATCAGGCACCTTGTGTAGTTAATAAGTACATTATCTTATAGCCAAACGCGTATTAGTTTGTCCAATATCACTGCTGGTTACTAAGAAATGTCTAATTGAAATCTGCAGTCAAAGAAATCAGTTGACTGAGTTGTTTACAGTTTCAAACCGCTGCCGGCGAAGCGGGTGTGATACAGATTTATAGTGCACCGGACATTTTCGCACGCATGCTCGGCCGTACGCAATGCTATCATCAGTGATTTCGTAAACACGGACGCTCGTGATAAGAAACTTTTTGTCAGGGTTGTCCATGTGCGTCCGTGATTAGTACGTGTGTTTTACTCCATTTCCATGTTTAGTCCGTGGCCGTGGTTATCTGGCGTCCAAAACATACGGGCCGCACAAATGTTTACGTCATCGCTTGACTCCTGGATGACATTTACAGCACGTAAATGAATATCAACAACCCATTTCAAGTCTTGCTTGTAATGTAACCAGCAGTGATATTGGACAAACTAATACGCGTTAGGCTATAAGGTTACGTACTTATTAACTACACAAGGTGTCAGTTACTCTAGCATTCGTCAACATTGCATAATCAATGGACCTATTATTCTTTTAAATCTTTTGAATATCATCGCCGATTTTATTGCGTAATGGATTCAATAATTTTGAATTCACGTGGCTGTATTTCTCTACGGGTGTATATGACTCGATAATTCTACGGAACTCACAGCCATTGTTCCTCGATGAACTCACAGCCATTGTTCCTCGATGAACTCGCAGCCATTGTTCCACGATGAACTCACAGCCATTGTTCCTCGATGAACTCACATCCATTGTTCCTCGATGAACTCACGACCATTGTCCCTCTATGCACTCATAGCCATTGTTCTTCAATGAACTCACAGCCATTGTTCCTCGATGAACTCACAGCCATTGTTCCTCGATGAACTCGCAGCCATTGTTCCTCGATGAACTCACATCTGTTGTTCCTAGATGAACTCACGACCATTGTCCCTCTATGAACTCACAGCCACAGACATTGTTCCTCGATGAACTCACAGCCATTGTTCCTAGATGAACTCACAGCCATTTTTCCTCGATGCAGTTGACGTTGGCAAGGCGGGTCAAGGTCAGCTGGAGATCGCGATTAACAGCGGGCAGGTTCCGAACACCGTGAAGGTTATGCCGGGTGGGATCTGCCAGGTGACGTTCGTTCCGCGTGAACTCAGCACGCACCACATCGACATCAAGTTCAACAAAGTGCTTGTGCCAGGTGAGCGGGCGAAAGCCCTTCTTCAACGCCGCGCTGACATCCGTGTAACCACATGAACATTATTCGCATAATTTACTCGCAGGATAAATATAACGTAAATATAACATAAATTTACTCGCAGAATAAATATAACATAAATATAACATAAATATACTCGCAGGATGTATGAACTAGAACGATTTTGTACATATGGAAAGGGTGGTCGTTGTGTACATTTAGGTATGTGGCCAGTTTCACATAATATTAGTCGGGATGGCTGTATAGTAGAATGCTTTTATCTAACGGATGGGAGTATAGCTAGTTTCACATAAACCTTTTTTGGATGGCTGTATAGTAGTTTCCCATTATCTAATGGAAAAGAGTATCTAGCTAGTTTAACATCATGCCCACCTTGGTCGACGTAGTAGTAGCAGTAGCAGTAGTAGTAGCAGTAGTAGTAGCAGTAGCAGTAGCAGTAGCAGCAGCAGCAGCAGCAGCAGTAGCAGCAGCAGCAGCAGTAGCAGCAGCAGCAGTAGTAGCAGTAGCAGCAGCAGCAGCAGCAGCAGCAGCAGCAGCAGCAGCAGTAGCAGCAGCAGCAGCAGCAGCAGCAGCAGTAGCTAGTAGTTAACATAATAC
>NW_014577474.1:192894-198623 GCF_000485595.1 Priapulus caudatus
GTAGCAGTAGTAGCAGCAGCAGCAGCAGCAGTAGTAGCAGCAGCAGTAGTAGCAGTAGCAGCAGCAGCAGCAGTAGTAGCAGCAGCAGCAGCAGCAGCAGCAGCAGCAGCAGCAGCAGTAGTAGCAGTAGCAGCAGCAGCAGCAGCAGCAGCAGCAGCAGCAGCAGCAGTAGCAGCAGCAGCAGCAGCAGCAGCAGCAGTAGCAGTAGTTTAACATAATACTAGTTCAATTGGCTCAGTGGCTGTAAGGTGGTTTTTCACATTGCTAACGGATGGCGTGTCACATGCAGGGTGTCCATACAAGTGTCTCGTGAGCGATCTATCACAGCTGTCTGTGGTCGGAGCCGGCATCGGAGAGCGAGTCATGGTGGACAGACAGGCGACGTTCAGCGTGTCCGGTGTTACACAGGGCGAGAAACCACACGTCGTCATCACAGGTTATTATTATTATCAAGAGCTAATAATACCATTATAATTACCATTTATTATTATCTGTTATTATTATTACCACGGTATTATTGGCTCTTGTTATTATGAAATCTTTATTGCATGTAATTCAAATACAGATACATGTACTGAAGACGGTCTTTTTCAGAAGAAAAAATCTGATAGATGCATTAGTGTTGAGCAGTTAAAATAATAATATTTCTGAGTGATACAGTACAAAACAGTGCTATACAACATGGAGGAAAAATATATCTGTACAAAAACGACAGTACATTCTGTACAAGTAAATCAATTAAGGTACAGTTTAACATCATTTCAACACTCATACGTGCTCACACGCATGCACTCGCTCTCGTATAAACCTACACCAATATATTCACACACACATACACATGGTGAGCGTGAAGCCCGGCACACACGTGAGTAATTTTACTCAAGTAAAATGATGCATGCGTCAAAATACTCACGTGTGCGCCGGGTTTTCGTTGAGTTTTCTGACGCATGCATCAAGAAACTCGATATCAAACATGTTTGATCATTTTTGACTCATGCGTCAAAACACTCAACGTGTGCGCGCTAGCTGCGTAAATTTACGCAACACTGACATTTTAAAGATGACTGCGCCCAGTATTAGCTGCGCACAGTCACGGGATCTGCATTACCACTTACCCCTTAGCCGCCTTGAGTAATTTTACTCACGTGTGCGGCGGACACTGAAAATATTTCGCGTGAGTATTTTGACGCATGCATCATTTTACTTGAGTAAAATTACTCACGTGTGCGCCGGGCTTGAGGCTTGACCATGATGGGTGTGACACCTGCTCTATGAGTCCCAGGTGATATCGTCCTATGGTCGTATGTATAGATAGTAGCAGGGTCACAATAACTGACGTAGTACGTAACGACAGTGAACGGTGGTATGACCCATCTCGCGCGTACGTTAAAAAAAAGTGCTATAGAATGTTTTTCTTGTTAACGCTTTATTATTGGTGTATTCGTGTAATTCTTGGTAATTTACCTCCTGTTACTGGCGATTTGCAGCAGTGTCATTTTCGTGTATTGTCTCATAAAGATTGTCTCTATCTTGTGTCTTGTTCTTTGCATGTGTCGGGTGATTTGATTTAGCATGTTCTGTTTGAGTAGCATGCCAGATAAAACGTGTATAATAGCACGTTGGAAACTGGTTTGCCGTAGTAATGTTTTTTTACGCCTCACGGTCACTTCATCGCAGAAAACCAAAATAATGTTGCGTTTTTTCAGCTCCGAGTGGCTACAACGTAAACACTCACGCATACCACACGGACAACAAAACCTATACGGTGGAGTACACGCCGAAGGAAGCTGGCATGTACAAGGTTAACGTCGAGTACCCGGCTGGTAGGCACATCACAGGAAGCCCGTTCAACGTCAAATCGTTTGACCCGTCGCAGGTCACCGTGTCTGAAATAAAAAGGGGTCGCGTGGGACAGACGACGGAATTCACAGGTGCGTATAGGCGTATTAGTTACGTGCCGTCACGTTCATGTTATGTTACGTTACGGCAGGGGTTAATAATGACTAATTGTAATTATTTTATGATCATTTTATTATATTATTATTATATAATATAATATATATATATCATATATATATATATTATATTATTATTATATATTACTATTATATATTATTATATATTACTATATATAATATATATTATATATATTATATTGTATTTATTATATTATTATTATGAGATTTATATTTATTTTATTTTATTTATTATTATTTTCATGACAAATTTGTTATTATTTACCCCTGGTTAGTGTGTGTTTAATTTGGTGCGCGATAGTTTTGTCGGTGTGGCGCTCACTCGGAGTCACAGATTCTGCGTTCGTTACAGTGGATGCGAGTAGAGCGGGAGAGGGCAGCTTGGATATCAGCGTCGAGGCGCGTGGGCGCGTGCTTCCCTGCCAGGTGTTCCCTAGAGCCAACGCGGTGTTCGCGATCACGTTCCAGCCGGTCGACGCCGTGCCGCATTACGTGACAGTCAGCTTTAACCGTGAGCCGGTGCCCGGTAAGTGTCCGCTTTAATCGGGGGGTCCTGTGCGTGTGTGTGAACCTGTGGCTGGTAGTGTCTGATTTCATTTTAGGGGGTGCTGATTTTGTGATAGCCAAATAAGAGGGGGGCCCCCGGGGCGCCTTTTGCGCCCCGTTGGATCCGCCACTGTTCGGGTGTACCGTGTTTGGTGTGTGTGTGAGCTTTATCTGTGTGTGTGTGTGCGTGCGTGCGTGCGTGTGTGTGATGTAACTGTGAACCTGTGGCTGGTAAGTGGAAGCTTTATTTGTGAGCATATGCCTGGCAAGTGCAAGTTTTAACAGCGTTCCTAGTGCGTGTCAGCTTTAACCGTGAGCGCATTCATATTGAGTGTAAGTTTTAATAATGTGTGGTGAATGTTAGTTTTAACCATGAGCACGTGCCCGATAAGTGTAAGTTTTAATAATGTGTGGTGAATGTGAGTTTTAACCATGAGCACGCGCCTGATAAGTGTAAGTTTTAATAATGTGTGGTGAATGTTAGTTTTAACCATGAGCACGTGCCCGATAAGTGTAAGTTTTAATAATGTGTGGTGAATGTGAGTTTTAACCATGAGCACATGCCCGACAAGTGTAACTTTTAATCGTCTGCCTGTGGCTAGTGCGTGTAAGCTTAAACCGTGAGTTTATCTCTGCTGAGTGCAAGCATTTACTCTTAGCACGTGTCTGATAAATAAGCGTCCACTCTATAGCTGTGTGTTTCTGTCCGGCGTGTGTGAGCTCCAACCGTGACCCCACGCCTAGTGATTTACCTCGGCACCTCCTTTTATCTTTCTCACAGTACTCTTGCGTGCGGGTTTAGTGTAACCGAACTCTGTGAAAACGAGTGAGCAGAAGTGGCTGTGGGGAGGGAGCACCGGGACACTTCGTCTCTTTGGTGATAACTGTCAAAAAGCATCGATCATCTTAGATTATTGTTTCTGCAGTTTAATCCTTCTGCCCTGGGCGAGACTTATAGATAATACATCGCACCTACCGTGTGAAATCGGTTGCTCTGGCTAACCTCGGAATGGGAGTTATAGATATAGCATTTTCGGTGTGAAGTTAGGTGTTCTCGTCACGTGGTCGGCAGTCTTTGTTCACAAGCATCGCGTTTAATAATGGCAGAGCAAACGTTGGAAAGCAGTTGTGGAGTCGTGCAAACCTGTCCGCGATTTTTGTTTGCTCTACGAGTGTGATAGTTTTAAGTGAACACAACTCGGAAATGATGAAGGCCGAGGGAAATAAATTGGTGGCGTCATTATTTCATCGTGTGCTGTTTAATATTTGCTAGCGACGGGAAATTTCAGACTTTAGTTTAACCGTATTTCCGGTTGTTACTATGACGTTTTATATATATAATTACCTAGCGTTAGTGTCAAATAATCTCCGCAAACTGTGTTTAGTGGAACAGAAACTGGTCATGCCGATGTCAATGATTAAAAGCCTGGGGCCCGTTGTCAGAAACAATATTGATCTTAACATTAGTTTTAACATTAACTTTTTCTCTTAGACCGTTGACAGAAATGCTGCGAAGTTACGAGAATGAAAAATCGTCGCAGATTTCCTCATAACAATACGAAACAAAGTGATGTCGACGGTCTAGGAGAAATTGTTAATGTTAAGACTAATGTTAAGACTAATTTTGTTTCTGACAACGGGCCCCTGGCATTTAATTAAATTCACATAGTGCTTTGTGATCAAATAAGCAAGTAATATCATAACTAATAAATAGTAATAATCAAACCGAACTGGAAGTTGCATCTGCGTGCGTGCGTGCGTGCGTGCGTGCGTGCGTGCGTGTACATGGCGTGCGTGCGTGCGTGCGTGTACATGGCGTGTGTGCACGCACACGTTGAATTCCCTATGATTGCAGTTCTTCTGGTTTGTGCTTTATAATGACGATATATTGTTAGCCCGCGAGTTTTTCACGACTGCGAATAAACCCCGGACAGAGGGAAAAAACCCACCTATTCAGGCGCCTGAATGGCATAGAAAATATCTGAAAGCCCGTGTCATTCACCTCACCATGGATCATAGTTCGTGTGCCACTGTCTGCGGATCGCTATCCCCTCACGGCTGGCGTCTAAAAATCGACTCCTGTGGAGATACCCGTCCAGAGGTCAACTCTAAAGAGGTCGCTCTTTGTAAACATCTCTATTCGAAGCAGCTTCTGTGAGTTCGTCGGAGCGACAAGTCGCCGTTATCCCCACAAAAGACAGACAACTCGCTACCGACGGCTCCCCGCGAATGGGGAAAACATTATCGGTCAAACTGGTTTCCCCTCTCGTGGATTTCTCCGCGGGTTGAGCGGCAGTTCCATCTTGCCTGTCCGTACTTTGCCGGCGCCTTGGCACGAGTGCCGGCACGTCGGTACTTTACCGCTTACAGGCGCGATATTGTGTGTTAGTTTTGTTGATATTTATTGTGTGTTAGTTGATCATATTATGATGCGTGCAATGAGTGAATATGGAGCAAAGACACGGTGATATTGTGTGTTAGTTGATCATATTATGATGCGAGCGAATGAGTGAATATGGAGCAAAGACACGGTGATATTGTTTGTTAGTTGATCATATTATGATGCGTGCGAATGAGTGAATAATTATATGGAGCAAAGACACGGTGATATTGTGTGTTAGTTGATCATATTATGATGCGAGCGAATGAGTGAATACTCAGTGGAGCAAATACACAGCAATGACTAGTTTGGGGTTGATCCAGAGTTATAATCGTGCAGATCTGATACCGTGTGCATTGTTCCACGCTAGATGGCTATTGTAGGATAGGTGTTAAGGTGAAGTCTCAGGTGAGTGTGTTGTGTTGAAATCTCGCTTGTTAATTTTGTGTAAAGAAGAGCAAAAGAAAAAGTGAGTGCCTGAGTGTCGAGGCTGTGCTCCTACCATCTTAGGGAGGAGGAAGTGGAGGAGAGGTAGGAGGAGGGGTAGGAGGAGGAGGAGGCGAGGTAGGAGGAGGAGGAGGCGAGGTAGGAGGAGGAGGAGGCGAGGTAGGAGGAGGAGGAGGAGGAGGGGTAGGAGGAGGAGGAGAAGGAGGCAAGGTAGGAGGAGGAGGAGGAGAGGTAGGAGGAGGAGGAGGGGTAGGAGGAGGAAGAGGCGGAGGAGGAGGAGGAGACGAGGTAGGAGGAGGAGGAGGAGGTGGAGGAGGAGACGAGGTAGGAGGAGGAGGAGAGGTAGGAGGAGGAGGAGGAGGAGACGGAGGTAGGTAGGA
>NW_014577474.1:198633-203545 GCF_000485595.1 Priapulus caudatus
CATGAGCACGCGCCTGATAAGTGTAAGTTTGAATAATGTGTGGTGAATGTTAGTTTTAACCATGAGCACATGCCCGGCAAGTGTAACTTTTAATCGTCTGCCTGTGGCTAGTGCGTGTAAGCTTAAACCGTGAGTTTATCTCTGCTGAGTGCAAGCATTAACTCTTAGCACGTGTCTGATAAATAAGCGTCCACTCTATAGCTGTGTGTTTCTGTCTGGCGTGTGTGAGCTCCAACCGTGACCCCACGCCTACCTCGGCACCTCCTTTTATCTTTCTCACAGTACTCTTGCGTGCGGGTTTAGTGTAACCGAACTCTGTGAAAACGAGTGAGCAGAAGTGGCTGTGGGGAGGGAGCACCGGGACACTTCGTCTCTTTGGTGATAACTGTCAAAAAGCATCGATCATCTTAGATTATTGTTTCTGCAGTTTAATCCTTCTGCCCTGGGCGAGACTTATAGATAATACATCGCACCTACCGTGTGAAATCGGTTGCTCTGGCTAACCTCGGAATGGGAGTTATAGATATAGCATTTTCGGTGTGAAGTTAGGTGTTCTCGTCACGTGGTCGGCAGTCTTTGTTCACAAGCATCGCGTTTAATAATGGCAGAGCAAACGTTAGAAAGCAATTGTGGAGTCGTGCAAACCTGTCCGCGATTTTTGTTTGCTCTACGAGTGTGATAGTTTTAAGTGAACACAACTCGGAAATGATGAAGGCCGAGGGAAATAAATTGGTGGCGTCATTATTTCATCGTGTGCTGTTTAATATTTGCTAGCGACGGGAAATTTCAGACTTTAGTTTAACCGTATTTCCGGTTGTTACTATGCCGTTTTATATATATAATTACCTAGCGTTAGTGTCAAATAATCTCCGCAAACTGTGTTTAGTGGAACAGAAACTGCATGTTCCTGCCGATTTCAATGATTGACGTTGTTTTACAAAAGCGTAAAAGCCTGGGGCCCGTTGTCAGAAACAATATTGATCTTAACATTAGTTTTAACATTAACTTTTTCTCTTAAATTGACAGAAATGCTGCGAAGTTATGAGAATGAAAAATTGTCGCAGATTTCCTCATAACAATATGAAACAAAGTGATGTCGACGGTCTAGGAGAAATTGTTAAGACTAATGTTTAGACTAATTTTGTTTCTGACAACGGGCCCCTGGCATTTAATTAAATTCACATAGTGCTTTGTGATCAAATAAGCAAGTAATATCATAACTAATAATCAAACCGAACTGGAAGTTGCATCTGCGTGCGTGCGTGCGTGCGTGTACATGGCGTGCGTGCGTGCGTGTACATGGCGTGTGTGCACGCACACGTTGAATTCCCTATGATTGCAGTTCTTCTGGTTTGTGCTTTATAATGACGATATATTGTTAGCCCGCGAGTTTTTCACGACTGCGAATAAACCCCGGACAGAGGGAAAAAACCCACCTATTCAGGCACCTGAATGGCATAGAAAATATCTGAAAGCCCGTGTCATTCACCTCACCATGGATCATAGTTCGTGTGCCACTGTCTGCGGATCGCTATCCCCTCACGGCTGGCATCTAAAAACCGACTCCTGTGGAGATACCCGTCCAGAGGTCAACTCTAAAGAGGTTGCTCTTTGTAAACATCTCTATTCGAAGCAGCTTCTGTGAGTTCGTCGGAGCGATAAGACGCCGTTATCCCCACAAAAGACAGACAACTCGCTACCGACGGCTCCCCGCGAATGGGGAAAACATTATCGGTCAAACTGGTTTCCCCTCTCGTGGATTTCTCCGTGGGTTGAGCGGCAGTTCCATCTTGCCTGCCCGTACTTTGCCGGCGCCTTGGCACGAGTGCCGGCACGTCGGTACTTTACCGCTTACTTTTACAGGCGCGATATTGTGTGTTAGTTTTGTTGATATTTATTGTGTGTTAGTTGATCATATTATGATGCGTGCGAATGAGTGAATATGAAGCAAAGACACGGTGATATTGTGTGTTAGTTGATCATATTATGATGCGAGCGAATGAGTGAATACTCAGTGGAGCAAATACACAGCAATGACTAGTTTGGGGTTGATCCAGAGTTATAATCGTGCAGATCTGATACCGTGTGCATTGTTCCACGCTAGATGGCTATTGTAGGATAGGTGTTAAGGTGAAGTCTCAGGTGAGTGTGTTGTGTTGAAATATCGCTTGTTAATTTTGTGTAAAGAAGAGCAAAAGAAAAAGTGAGTGCCTGAGTGTCGAGGCTGTGCTCCTACCATCTTAGGGAGGAGGAAGTGGAGTAGAGGTAGGCGGAGGGTAGGAGGAGGAGGAGGCGAGGTAGGAGGAAGGAGGAGACGAGGTAGGTAGAGAGAGGCAGTAGGAGAGGAGGAGATGGTAGGAGGAGGAGGAGACGAGTAGGAAGGAGGAGGAGGGGTAGGAGGAAGAAGAGAGGAGAGGCAAGGTAAGGAGGAGGAGGAGGAGAGGTAGGAAGGAAGAAGGAGGGTAGGAGGAGGAGAGCGGAGGAGGAGAGAACGAGGTAGGAGCAAGGAGGGCAGGAGGAGGTGGACGAGGAGACGAGGTAGGTAGGAGGAGGAGAGGTAGGAGTGAGGAGGAAGAGGAAAGGAGACGAGGTAGGAGGAGGAAGTAGAGGAAGAGGAGGCGAGGTAGGAGAGAAGGTGAGGCTAGGGAAGGAGAGGCGAGGATAGGTAGAGGAGGAGGGAGGCGGAGGAGAGCGAGGTAGAGGAGGAGGAAGGAGGAGAGGTAGGAGGGGGAGGAGGCGAAGCTAGGAGGAGGCGGGAGAGGAGATGTATGAGGAGTAAGATAGAGAGGTAGGAGGAGTAGGAGGAGAAGGTAGGAGGAGGAGAGGAGGCGGAGGAGGAGAGGTAGGAGAGGAAGAGGCGAAGGTACGGAGAGGGAAGGAGGAGGAGAGGATGGAAAGGAGGAGGAGGATAGGTAAGGAGGAGGAGTCGAGTAGGACGAGTGAGGTAGGAAGGAGGAAGGAGGATGACGTAGGAGCAGGAGGAGACGTAGGTAGGAGGAGGAGGGTAGGAGGAGAGAGGAACGTAAGGGAGAGAAGAAGAAATGCAGTGGAAGGTAGAAATAGGAGGTAGAATAGATAGGACGTAGGACTGAGGAGGAGGAGGAGGAGGAGGAGGAGAGGAGAAAAGGCAGTTAAGGAGGAGAGGATAGTGAGTAAGAGTAAACTTCCGCTGTACATGCGTACGGGTTGCGGCTGTGGGCGTGCTTGCTGACGTCTGTGGTTTTGTTTCGTGTGCATTGGGCAGCATCCGTTCCGGGCGTGATCATCGACTTGGGTGCTTAGACAGCTGTGATTTTGCTGCGGGATGTCGTACGTTGACAATGTCTTCTATGTTGTCTGTTGCTGCCAAGAGCAGTGCCGTTCCTGGGCGGTTTATCAAACCGATGAGTCAGGGCAGCTGGCGGGAGGGAGCACGACGTGAGCGGCGGCGACGAGCGCGTAGAGTAGCGACGCAATCAGCTCGTGAAGAGCACCCGCGATATCAGGAGAACTACAGCCGAGTCAGGTCGCTGAGTAGTCAGCGCGAGACACGCGAGACGTGAGGCACGAGGCGTGTGAGACTGTGTGGCGCGAGGCGTGTGAGACTGTGGAGCTGACGACCGTTGCGGTGAGAGGACTGTTGTGTGAGATCTTGGGCGTAATGTTCACTGTGATGGAGATGCGTAGGAAGTAATGTCACTGTGGTTAGATCCGTTAGGAAGTAATGTACTGTGGTGAGATCGTAGAATAAGTTCACTGGTGACGATCGTAGGAAGTAATGTTCACTATGTGATTAGATCGTAGGAAGTAATGTTCACTGGCGGTGAGAATCGTAGGACAGTAATGTTCACTGTCGATTAGATCGTAGAAGTAATGTCACTAGCGGTGAGCTTCGTAAGAAGTAATTCACTGTGATTAGATCGTAGGCAAGTTAATGGTTGCACTGTGGTGAGATCGTAGGAAGTAATGTTTACCTGTGGTGAGATCCGTAGGAAGTAATGTGTCAGCTGTGGTGAATCGTAGAAGGTAATGTTCACGGATGTGGTGAGATTTCGTAGAGAAAGTACAATGTTCACTGTGGTGAGTCGTAGGAATATAATGTTCACTGTGATGAAGATCCGTAGAAGTACATCGTTCACAGTGTGATGAGGATCGTAGGAAGGTAATGTTCACTGTGGTAGAATCGTAGGAAGTAATGTTCACTGTGGTGAACTCGTAGGAAGTAAATGTTCACATGGTGTGAGATCGTAGGAAGTAAATGTTTCACTGTGAGTGAGATTCGTAAAGGAGTAATGTCACTTGTGTTAGATCATGGACAGTAAATGTTCCTGTGTGTGAGATCGTGGAAAGTAATTGTTCACTGTGGTGAGAATCGTAGGAAGTAATGTTCACTGTGTGAGATCGTAGAAGTAATGTTAACGTGGTGGAGATGTAGGAAGTAATGCTTCACTGTGGTGAGATCGTAGAAGTAATGTTCACTGTGTGAGATCGTAGAAGATAATGTTCACAACTCGTGGTGTAATCGTAGGAAAGTAAATGTTCACTGTGGTGAGATCTGTAGGAAAGTAAGTTCACGTGGATCGAGATCGTAGGAAGTAATGTTCCACTTGTGTAGATGCGTAGAAGCTAATGTTTCACTGTGGTGAGATCGTAGGAAGTTAATGTTCCTGTGAAATGAGATCGTAGGAAGTAATGTCACTGTGTATTAGATCGTAGGAAGTATTTGTTCACTGTGGTGAGATCGTAGGAAGTAATGTTCCTGTAGGTGAGATTGTAGGGAAGTAATGTTCACTGTCGTGAGATTCGTGGGCGGTAATCGTTCACTGTGGTGAATCGGTAAGGAAGTAATGTTCACTGTGACGAGATCGTAGGAAGTATCTGTTCGAAACTGTGGTTAGATCGTAGAAGTAATTGTTCAGCTGTGGTGAGATCG
>NW_014577474.1:203555-211055 GCF_000485595.1 Priapulus caudatus
AGGAGTAGGATGAGGAGGAGGAGGAGGAGGAGGAGGAGGAGGAAAAGGAGTAGGAGGAGGAGGATAGTGAGTAGGAGTAAACTTCCGCTGTACTTGTACGGCTGCGCTGTGGGGTGCTTGCTGACGTCTGTGTTTTGTTCGTGGTGCTTGCAGGCAGTCCGTTCCTGGGCGTGATCATCGACTTGGGTGCTTGCAGCTGTGATTTTGCTGCGGGATGCGTACTGACCATGTCTTCTATGTTTGGCTGTACTTACAGGCAGTCCGTTCCTGGGCGTGATCACCGATGAGTCGGGGCAGCTGCGGAGGGAGCACGACGTGAACGCGGCGACGAGCGCTGTAGAGTCGAGCCAGCTCGTGAAGAGCACCCCGAATCAGGAGAACCTACAGCCGAGTCAGGTCGCGAATGTGAGTCAGCGCGAGACACGCGAGACCGTGAGGCACGAGGCGTGTGAGACTGTGTGGTGCGAGGCGTGTGAGACTGTGGCGCGAGGCGTGTGAGACTGTGTGGTGTGAGGCGTGTGAGACTGTGTGGCGCGAGGCGTGTGAGACTGTGAGGCGTGTGAGACCGTGCGGTGAGAGGCTGTTGTGGTGAGATCTTGGGCGGTAATGTTCACTGCGGTGAGATCGTAGGAAGTATTGTTCACTGTGGTGAGATCGTAGGAAGTAATGTTTACTGTGGTGAGATCGTAGGAAGTAATGTTCACTGTGATTAGATCGTGGGCGGTATTGTTCACTGTGGTGAGATCGTAGGAAGTAATGTTTACTGTGGTGAGATCGTAGGAAGTAATGTTCACTGTGATTAGATCGTGGGCGGTATTGTTCACTGTGGTGAGATCGTAGGAAGTATTGTTCACTGTGGTGAGATCGTAGGAAGTATTGTTCACTGTGGTGAGATCGTAGGAAGTAATGTTTACTGTGGTGAGATCGTGGGCAGGAATATTCACTGTGATAAGGTTATGGGCAGTAGTGTCGGCTATGGTAAGGTAGTGGTCATAGTAGTGTCCACTTCTGCAGGCACAGCTATGGACTGTAGACGAGCAGTATACTGCCTATTGCGCTGTAGGTGATCATGGGCAGCACTGTATTGAATACAAACAGGAACTGGTGTGTGAGCTCATTGTGGCACGCATTTGGCAGTAATTGCCTTGAACAACAAATAGTCTGTCCAGCACCTGTGCTATGAGAGGGAATCGATGAGCTTTTTTAACAATTCTCCAGCCTCGTCTACTAAACCTGTTTGCCACTGCTAAAAGGTTAAGATCAATCATGGCAGGGCCATCAGAAGTAAAACTTCCTGTCTTCTTCAGGTGACATACGTCTATCTGTATTGCTAAAAGGACGATAAAAAATCGTACAAAAAAGGAGAAAGAATTTCCTGCCTCATCACGCGATATGAATAGCACGGTCTGTTCTAGATTCGAGAAAAATTTCTCGTGTTAGTTGAGCTTTAACTCCACATGGGGGAGGTTAAACGTTCGAATCGACGTCGCGTGCAGCCACCTATTCAGCGACGTCGCGGCGTGGGTGCATGCCACAGGCACTTGGGACATGCAGAGTTAGTAAAAACTGAGAATATTATGAACGCGGCACATTCACAAAAACCACCCGTTTATTACACTTCCACTGTTGTGCCACTGTATATCAACTTGCTTTCACAAAAACTGATGTAGAACTAGCCCCTCCCGCCACTCATCGTTGCGGGTGTGCTGTGTCGCTAATACACTGATATCAGGAGTGAATAAAGGAGATAGATCTCTATTATTCACTCCTGCTGATATTTTATAGTATGACATGATCATACATATATATGACTATATGTATATATGACTATATGTATATATGACTATATGTATATATGACTATATGTATATATGACTATATGTATATATGATTATATGTATATATGACTATATGACTATATATAGCACACCCGCAACGGCGAGTGGCGGGAGCGGCTATAGTTCTACATCCGTTTTTTTTCTGAACGCAAGTTGATCACAGTGGCACAACAGTGGAAGTGTAATAAACGGGTAGTTTTCTGTGAATGTGCCGCGTTCATATATTAACTCTGTCGCAAGTGCCTGTGTGGGTGGCGGCGGCTCTGCGGTTTGCTGATGCTGCGCTGCATCTGTGTTGTGCTACAGGTCGCTGGCAGCACGAGCCAGAACAAGACGAGCTACAAGAAAACGACGAGTTCCACGAAGGTCGTGAAGTCCTCCACTAGCAGGATGACCGACAGTCAGGGCAAGACGGAGATGTCAGGTACGATGATCACGATGTCATGTCTACATGTAATGTAATGCAATCATGTAATAATAATGTACTGTCATGTAATGTCATGTCATGTAATGTCATGTAATGTCATGTCATGTCATGTAATGACATGTAATGGCATGACATGTCATGTAATGCCATGTCATGTCATGTATAATGTCATGTCATGTAATGTAATGTCATGTAATGTAATGTCATGTAATGCCATGCCATGTCATGTAATGTAATGTAATGCCATGTCATATATTATGTCATGTAATGCCATGTCGTGTCATGTCATGTAATGCCATGTCATGTCATGTCGTAATGTCATGTCATGTCATGTGATTAAATGATGTTTTGAAGAAAATATAGATGAAATTTTAATCAAATCGTGAAATGACAAAAATGTTGAATAATGTAAATCTAGCTCTCTCACTTCGTAAAGTGATACTGCTCTCTACTCTCTAGTTACACTGTTTCTTGGTGTTTAGCTATAATTGTGATCTCATGTGTGGTGTGATATAATATAATCAAGTAATGTATATGTTAGCATATTAAATGTGTAGATGAATTACACCTCTCACACATGCTGGTTGGTGCTGCCACCAAGTGGTGAAATTGCGCCAATGATCATTTTCCTAGCATACACACGTTGAAAAATTTCATTACTAGTATTTATCAATGTACAGTACATAAAAGATGATGTCCAAATACACAACACGTGCTCAGAATTGGTCAGACATACATAGATGCTTATGTATATGAAATTGTTATAATTAGCTCATCACAATTGAATTTATTTACGACATGCAAGGTTACTTTGTTTAACAAGTCACTCTACTCTACAAAAGACTCGAGGCTATCGAAAAATATCCTCAACTGACGCAACTTTGATATGCATAAACCTACACACACAGCCCGCTGACTGTTAAAGATTGTTATATACATTTCTATATTCCACGGTGCATATGTGATTTGTCGTAGGATATGCTGAGGAGAGCCAATCTTCATCTAGAAAGGAAGGTGACCGGCCTGCTTTGAAAGATGAGAGCCGCTACACTGTCACCAAGTCTGCGGTTGACACCCCCGAGGTAAACAGCTGAGATTCGCATTATACACATTTCTATCTGGTGTGGTAATGCAGTGCAATTCCTCATTGTGTGTTAGTGACAATGAAGTGTGTGCATAGATAATGCCATATGTTTTTAATGTTCTGCATGTGCAGTATGCAGACTCCAAGACAAAGATGACGTACAAGACAATGGATGAACCGGAGAAGGTGGAGAAACACAGGACAACCGTGACCAAATCTCATGATGGACCCGATTCCATACACACTGAGATTTTCAAGTATGTAGGCACTGTGCTTGCACAGACACTAGCTTTCATGACCATCAGACAATTAACATTGCAGATATAAACTACATTTAGTATCGAAAAACCATGAATGTTTTAATGAGAATTTACCCTCCTCTCTTGTTTATAAAGGGGTGTTTACATGAGTGTCCTTATAAATATGCCTAATTGTTTCTAATTTCTCATTGTAAATCGTTGGTCGCTGAAGGTAATGCTTAACGTGTATGTAAACTGGTAATAACCGAGTGCTGTGTTGTTTAGGACGGATGGCAGAGGTCAGCCTTCCATAGAGAGAGAAACCTCCTTCAGGTCAAGTGGAGGTAACATTTCTTCTATTGTGGCCAAAATATAATACATTATAGTCTTACTCACACTCAGCAAACATTTTATATAAAAAAACGCCACCGTTTATTTTCGTTCCCCGTTTCTATTTCTGTGCCGTTTGTAATAGGCGTTTATTATCATCAATAATTTTCTAAATTGTTTTGTATATTTTTTTTCTCATTTGCGTTATATTATAAATAATAATAATTTAACATGTTCACATCATAAATTACTGCATTTTCACTGTTAGTAGTGATAGCGACACACAGTATTAAGTAATAATAATAATTTTCACTAATAGTAGTGATAGCGACACAGTAATAAGTAGCTACGTGTGACAGCACTGATGTCACGTGTCACCCACCCCTGCAGGTGTGGAGCGAGCGACCAGCTCCGCGTCAAGCACAGCGCGCGCGCACGACGCGAGCAAGGACTACACGGTGCCGCTGTACGTGAGCACGAGCGACCGACAGCAGCAGCAAGCCACCAGCCGGAGCCACCAGTCGTCGCACAGCGAGCAGGTTCCGTACTACGTCGAGACGCAGAGCACGCTGCCGGCGCGGGAGCCGCACGAGCGGTCGGGTCACAGCGACAGCTGGTCGAAGGTCGACTACTCGTCGTCGGACGCGCGCCGCGCTGCGCCGACGCAGTCAAAGTCCGAGGAGAGCTTCTCGAAGTCGGGTACGGAAGCTGCTGTTCGTTGTGCACGACGTAGGATTGATGATGATGATAGCTTAATATATATATATATATAAATATATGTATGTATATATGTATATATATATATATAATTAATAAAAGTCGGGTAAAGAAGCTGCTATTGGTTGTGCACGACGTAGGATTGATAATGATGATAACTTAATATATATATATATATATAATTAATTAATAAAAGTCGGGTAAAGAAGCTGCTATTGGTTGTGCACGACGTAGGATTGCTAATAATGATTAAGGATACAGTCGGGGTTACGCACAGGTACCAATGTAAAGGGCATTACAACATAACTGCTCATCAAATCCAATCAAACGTGCATCTATTTAATTTATAATGATTAACAGGTATTAATTTATGAGAAGGTTTGTGTGGGTGGTTTATTATGCGTAGAAGTATTATTTGAGGAATTAAATACAATTAAACTTATCTTGTGTGATAATCTTGTGTAGTTTATTTGAAATGTTATTACCTATATGAGAGTCGGGTTTAACTTTTTGAGAAAATGGGGTACAGTACAGCTAAATTAATGACTAGCCATTGAAATTTATGTGAATGTTAACACTGCAAATACAATCCTCAAACAAAAATCCACACCTATCGTGTTCTGGTAGATCTTAATCCTAAAAGGCAAGATGTGTTATTTTGCAGAGGAGCCAAACTATGAGAAAAGTCAAGAAGGTCCCAAGCGTGTGACAAAGTCGACGCGCGTTGTGAAAGAAATGCGTAAGAAGGAAGTGAAATCAACAACCCGTACAAGCCACTCTGGTATGTGCCATTATGCCATCTACAATACTGTAATGCCACAAGCTAGAAACATGAATAGATGTCTAAGATGCCCCCAAATATACCTGAAATTATTATTTTTAGTGCATATGTGTGTATCAATCGAAGAATTATACATGTTATACGTTATTATATATCATATATTTATTATTATATATGTTATTACTTTCATTCATTTGAGCCACATTGCAAGCACCTGAAAGTGTACTTATTGGTGCACAGATTTATCCCATCTATTAATGATAAAACTTAAAATGTTACGTTATCTATTATAATAATATTGATTATTTTAACATTCAGATTCTCTACTGATCCAGCCTGCTAAAAACAGCACATACACTGAAACCCCTCGAAACCTCCCGAAACTATGAACCGAAACTGACAACTATATATATGAACCGAACTAACAACTTCCCGAAACTATGTACTCTTTGGCTTTATGCAATCATAACAAATTGTAAAACTAGAAGTGATATTATCAGTAGTGTCATAACATAAAGGAGTGTGTCTCGCTCGAAACAAGAAATTCAACATTTCCATGCCCTAGTTTCCCTATGATTTTTTTACGTGAAACTCATTGAAGATGACATCAGAATTAGCGGCGTACATCCCACTTGCCCTCGCACTTTACCTTATCGATACCTCTTCTTATTGTGTAGTCATAGCTTCTCCTCATATAGAACTCCTCTATATTATACCATCCTGATATTATTTATATTACGTTCATTCTGCTGAGTCGCCTCGACGATGGCTGTCACATTTACGCTGTGTTAAATTTTTTTGTAATTATAACTTTTTTATCATTTATAACTTAATCATAAGAAATTGTACAACTAGAAGCGATATTATCAGGAGCTTATAAATGGAAAAAATATAAATTATAAAAAATAAATAATAAAGTAAATATCATAAATATAATAAATATAATAAATAAATATAATAAAAAATAAAAAATATAAATTCCATTTATAACGTATAAGCTCCTGATATTATCACATTCATTCCGCTGACTCACCTCGACGATAACCCTCACATTCACGTCGACTCTATACGTTAGGTTCGCGGGAGGTGGACCGGCGCGACACGGGCGGAGGTCCGCTGTACGTCACCGACACGAGTCACTCGTACGAGCGACGCGAGCAGCCGTTCCGCGAACCGCTGGCAGACGAAGCGGAGCGCGCGTACTACGCGACGGAGAGCGGCCGAGAGAACAGCTCGCACGCGGAGTCTAGCTCCACTAGCAAGGTGTTCACCACCAAGGAGCTGAACAAGGTACGTTGGGAGCTGCGTGGGAGGGGGTGGGGGGCATGGGCTCACGTGTGCTGGAATGCCTGGACTGGGTTTCGTTGAGTGGTAGCTTTATGCTCGGTGTATAAATGTGCGTAATCTATGAGTGTGTGCCTGAATGCATGTACATTTGTGTGTGTGTGTGTGTGCGTGCGTGCGTGCGTGCGTGCGTGCGTGCGTGCGTGCATGTGTGCGTGTGTGTGTGTGTGCATGCACATGTGCGTGTTGTCTGTGCATGCTAGTGCCATTGATACTGAATGGCAACAAATGCCTCTACTACTACTACACTCCGTGCATGCAAGCGTGCGTGTGTGCGTATGTGTGTGTAAGTATGCATGCACCCATGTATGCGCATGCATGTGTGCATGTTAAATTGCATGCATGCTAGTGGCACTGTACGATACTTCATCGTTAGCTTATAGTGCTGAATGCTACTTGTTTGTATACTATTACCTATAGTACATGTGTGTAGGTGCGCATGGATGGGCGTGGGATAACGGCAGCAACACTTAATCAGCCGTCACATTTTATGATAGACTCCCGGGGCCAAGGGGAGCCAACCGTCGTCATCAAAGGTAAGCGATGGGTCTGTGAAGCATCACGTTGCAGTGTTTTCCCTGCATTGACACGAGCAAGGCGGGCCGCTTCGCTCAAATTCTCAGCCGCCACACAGAAATTTGTCCAAAACACCGCCTCGCTGATGAAACTTTTGACAACTTGAAAAAGAGATTCAAGAGTCTCATACAATGTGTTCAGAATAGCTTAGTATGCACCAAATT
>NW_014577474.1:219284-223625 GCF_000485595.1 Priapulus caudatus
CTGTTTTGTAAAGCGCACATATAACATGTTGAAAATATATCTAGAATCTAGTGTGATTTAGCTCACCACCCAGACAGTACATTTGGAGACATTATAAGAAGGTAATTTAATATTAGGAAGCAGCAGGACAGCAAGAACGCATGCACTCCCATTATTTATTGTTGAGGCTACCGTAAATCATTAGCGATATGTATACATTTCTTCTATATGCCACTGCATCAATAAGCGATCAGCCGCGTAAGCTTCGTTAACATCGTGAAATACAGTCGCTGTCTCGTAAATTGACAACGTCAGACTGCACATACTATTTGATTAGACTCATTTAATGGTTTCCAGTGTCATCATCACACTCTGTCTCATTACTGTTCACTGTGCTTCTATTACATTCTGCATTGGGATTTATAATTTCTTTGAGTCATTGCCTGCTACTCTTTCATCCTGGCTTGAGATTATGTCATTCTGTGCAATTTCGCTACGTATTGTGATGGTTCTGTTTTATCCCGTGCTGTTATTATGCTCTTCTGTGATTGGTTGCTAACGTGTCGACGTCGTCGTGTGCTATCGCATTGCAGTCGACGCCAGCAGAGCGGGAACCGGAAACCTGGAGATTGTCATCTCGTGTGCGGACGTGAAAATCCCCAACTATGTGCAGAACGAGGGGAACGCACGGTACGTGCACACATACGCACGCACGCATACACTCATGCATGCATGTACGCACGCACGCATACACTCACGCGTGCACGCATGCACGCATACACTCACGCACGTACGGACGCACGCACTCACGCATTCACGTACGCACGCACGCACGCATACACTCATGTATGCACGTACATCTTTTTGTAATACGGGTGTGATCGGGGTGATAGCAGAGGGAGTATCTAAGGTGACATATTATCAGGAGTGTATAATATAGCGATATACACTATATTATACACTCCTGGTATTATGTGGGTGGTATAATTTCAAACAATGACATCCATCACAAGGGGTTTGGCTGTGGTGTTGAGAACTGGGTGTATGCCTACGACAGTGTCATAAGATGATAGCAAACTGATTATCAAGCAGCTGTAGTCAGTGCCTCTAATTTTATATAATATATAGTTCTTCACTTCAATCGTGTGTAATATTGTCTTGGATTCTGTGTGAGGAAGTTTTCAACTCAACAGCATTGGCTTATTAAGCCTGAGCCTTTGTTGTGTGGCAGTCGCTTTTTGCGAAGTTAAATAAATAAATAAATATATATATATCAGAAGTAGATAATAGGGAAGGAGTGTGACTTCAATAAACATGGGAAATTCGTCATTTACTAGCCTTAGAATACCTACGATTTATTACGCGTAACTCAACCAACTTGAGCTCAAATCGTACACAGTACATTCGCCTAGCATCGTGCGAAATCGTTTCCTCGTATACACCCGCAATCCGGAGATACAGACTAAAACGTATGACACAATTCTCTATTCTGTTGCCAGCAAAATGAATCCATAATCCACCTAACTTGAAACAATAGGCAGCTACTAATATAACAATATAAAGACTTGCGCATTCTTGTGCCCTCGGCGATGCGGTGTGCGTGCGTAGGGGGCATACCAGCTGTAAATAGGTCAAAGATTAGCTCGCCGAGTGTTGCGTCGATGTCCAATCTCCCATCCCTATCCTTCCCTTCCCTATTATCTACTTCTGATATATATATATATATCAAGAGCGGATAATACCTAGAGTGTACAACGGAAAAACGGGAAAATAGTGCTATTTCACGACTACATTATTCTACTTTGCCTGCGAGTCTAGAATAATTTCATGGTATTGCATTAAGCAGAATTCTTTGCTCTCTAAAACAAGACCAAAATTATTATTATTATATAATATATTATATGATAATATATCATATTGATAAGGACATATTGACACATGCTAACACACACGCGGTAACACAACCACTCCCGCTCTGTCCTGCTACGTACAGTTGATGCTAGCGAGGCTGGATCAGGCAACCTAGAGGTGACGGTTAACGATGGGGACCTGCCAGCCTCGGCCGAGTACATAGGAGGCAATCGCTACGCTGTCTACTTCACGCCAGCCGAGGCGAAACCACACAAGATCCAGCTGAACTTCAACGGCGAGATAGTGCCAGGTGCGTGCCACGCCGCGTCGAATTACTTTTACAAGCGTCGGCAAAGACGTGTTTCATTAAGCGGCATGGCAGCCGTGTATCTCATGATGTTCTGACGTGCATGATGCTTTATGGTAACCATGTATCGATGCGGTGAGGATGGGCAGAAATCTTGCGTGCGTAATGCTAACAACCTCTCTAAGCACCTTGTAACCTAAGTTTGTAAAAGCCTGTTGAAGTGTAAGTAGACTGTGGAGTATAGTGGGGGGGGGGAAGAGCAGTAGTTGTCGGTGGAATTAACTGTGTTTAACGTGGTGTGGTGTGTGGTGTGTGTGCTGGCAGCCCCTTTACCGTGCGGGTAGAGAAGGGAACAGGAGCCGTGGTGGACATATCTGTGTATAACGCGGTGTGTAGTGTGGTGTGTGTGCTGGCAGCCCCTTTACTGTGCGGGTAGAGAAGGGAACAGGAGCCGTGGTGGACATATCTGTGTATAACGCGGTGTGTTGTGTGGTGTGTATGCAGGCAGCCCCTTTACCGTGCGGGTAGAGAAGGGAACAGGAGCCGTCGTGGACGTCAGCAGGGTGTACGTACACGGCGATGCTTTTGGCAAGGTGCCAGTCAACAGAGCGGTTGGTTTCACCGTGGAGCCACGTGACGCCGGACCCGCCGACTGTTCAGTCATCATCACTTGTAAGTCCCTCTTCGGTCTGCGACCTTCATCCACGTATACCAAGGTCACCAACAGTCGCGTCCGCTCGTTCGTCCCTCCGTTTGTTGATTTTCTAATAAATTATCGTTAGTGCTTGTAGAATTTTATTTTAAAGCATCTTTAGAATGTTTAATATTGTCATATACCCGGGAGATCGTGATGAACTTATGGGTACTCTTTATGAATATTTATAGCCTCTAGCGGACTCTTGATGCGCTACGATCAATTTAGTTGGATTAATAATAGGACTATATGCGTCCGTAATGTGGATACAGTAATACGCTACATTAATTACCAGAGTAATGCGTTCCAGAAAAAACACGTTCGTACCGCGAAATTGGCGAAACGTTAATCATGGTGACTCATCGAATTTCAACATATAATTGGACATGCGTTCTAAGGAAGGTAATTTTCGGCAACAATAAGTAGGTAATCTCCAGATCTCTCCTATTACAAGCGAAGTTATCTATGAGTGAAAGTTAACATTGTGGATACATGTTTTGACTATGCAATGACGTAACACAGGCAAAGCAGTATTGTAATAGAAAACTCGTTTATTCTTATGATTATCACGTAAGAGAGAATTTTCGTTTATGTCGCCAGTAAACTGGTCGCAACTTACAAACAACGTATGGGTGAATTTAAATTATATAACTAGAATCATCAAAAGGCATATTACTGCACGCGTGTATATATTAGTTTCATATTAGCTTTAACACTTGCCAGCTCTGAACGGAGGCCATTTCTAAATTTGACAAAAAAAAACACGAAAAGTCGAAAAGCCGTTCGGCATTCATTGCCGCGCGCGCATTGCCACTCGCCTCTAGCACGCGCGTGCAGTGACAGCAGTTTTTTATTAAGCAAGGGTTGCCGACAGCCCACATTAATGTAATGATAACGATCCAGGCTCGTAAACGTGGGCCCGCGTTATTAGGCTTTTTTTTTATTGCTGTGGTCTCATATACACGCGCCGACGACGACGACCTGACGAATCTCGCTTCTCCCCGCGTGGCGTTATCCGCGTGGAAGTGTGCGCCGGTGATTTACACTGGCGCGGCTATTAATCCTGACTTATAATATAATATAATATATCAGTATTATAATGTAATGGAAGAGTATCATAATATAATATAAGAGTATCATAATATAATATCATACTGAAGTAATTATAATATAATACTGAAGTATATGAATAAAGAGTAATTATAATATAATACTGAAGTATATGAATAAAGAGTAATTATAATATAATACTGAAGTAATTATAATATGATAATGATGATTGATATGAGCAGCTCCGAGCAAGCAGGCAGTGCCGCACCACACGTCGCGACCGACCGCTGGTAAGATCCACGTTGAGTTCACACCACGAGAGGTCGGGGAGCACGCCGTCGTTGTCAGGTTAGTACGGCGCGCTGTGCGGTCGCCTCGCTAACTATGCACACACGAATCTCTCTCTCTCTCCGTCTCTCTCTCTCTCTCTCTCTCTCTCTCTCTCTCTCTCTCTCTCTCT
>NW_014577474.1:230390-236812 GCF_000485595.1 Priapulus caudatus
AGAGAGAGACAGAGAGAGACAGAGCGATAGACAGCGCAGATATCGTACATGTTTAAATAGTGGTATATGTTGATGGACACACTGGCAAGCGATGCAGCATGTATCTTGGCTAAAACCCTAATAGTACGTTTGCAATACATGGCATAGAAACGCGTTAGATCCATTATAAGTGCGACGTTGTTAGGATAATGTGTGTCAATATTAGGTTTTTGCCCTCGTGACATCGCTAAAAGGTGACCTGACACTGTGACAACACACAGGTGTTGTTTGGTGACTGGGGACATTACGCGATGACTCACTGCTTACAGGGAGTCCATTCCGCTGTGATGTCATCGATTCATCAGGCATCACCGCGATGGGAGATGGACTGCGGCGGACCCCCGTCGGAAAGTCGGCCATGTTTATCATTGATCCACTGGGGCTAGCGATTGCAGATATCCAGATGTACTGCCAGTGTAAGACATTCTATCGCGCCTTGACATTTCTTTTTCAATATAATGATGGTTATTATTGCACTGTGCTCGACTTCAAAGGAACAATAATTTTGGAACGGTGAAAGTTGTCGACGTTTTGTTCTATGTATATCACTATTGTTTTACACGAAAGTTGGTTTACTAATTAAGTAATCTGCCCATAGCTTTTTCTAAAGCATCTGAGTGATTTGTTTTACGAGCATGTTGCTTTTGATTTCCAGCGCCAAGCGGACAAAAGGTACCACTGGAGGTTTCTGGAACAGCAAAGTTGAAGGTCGAGTATACGCCGCTAGAGGTCGGCATACACACGTTGTCGATCATGCACGCAGGGCGCGACATCGTCGGCAGTCCCTTCCGTTGCAACGTCTACGACTCGTCCAGAGTGAAAGTGTCACGAATCGGACCGGGGACAGTTGGCGTGCCCGTCAAATTCCACGGTGAGACGTCCCTGCGTGCGTGCGTGCGTGCGTGCGTGCGTGCGTGCGTGCGTGCGTGCATGCGTCTGCGTGCGTGCATGCGTCTTTGCGTGCGTGCGTGCGTGCATCTTTGCGTGCGGTCATGTCTTTGCGTGCGTTCATGCGTCTTTGCGTGCGTTCATGCGTTTTTGCGTGCGTGCATGCGTCTTTGCGTGCGTGCGTGCGTCTTTGCGTGCGTGCGTGGTGCATGGCTGTCTTTGCGTGCCGAGTGCCATGCGTCCTTTGCGTAGCGTGCAAGGTCCTTTGCGTGCGTTGCGTTGTGTTGCGGTGATATCGGTTTGCAGTGCCGTGCATTATTGCGTACTTATGCACGTGCGTAGCCGTGTGGTGTGCGGTGATATCGCGTTTGCCCCGTGGCGATGTCATCGCGTCTTTGCGAGTGTGTCATGGCGTCTTTGCGTCGCCGTGCATAGCGTCTCTGCGTCGCGTGGCGTCGGTGATGTTGCCGTGCATAATCGGTTGCGGTGCGTGCAATGGCGTCTTTGGCGGTGCGTGCGTGGCTGTGGTTGCGGTGATAACGTCTTAGCGTGCGTGCATGGGGTCTTGTGGCGTGTGTGCATGGCGTATCTTCTGTGGCGTGCGTGCGAGATTGCGTCGTCTGCGCTGCGATGCGACGTGGTGGTGTTGGACGCGGGTGAGTAGGGTCGTTCTGCGATGGCGGGTGCTGCCTGCCGTGCGTTTAGCGTGCGGGTGCGTGGTGTGCTTTGCGTTGCGAGTATGCGGTTTGTGGCGTGCTTTGGCCCTCTCATATCACTAAATAGAAGATATATTAAAGTGGCGATGGGATTCCGCACGCGAGCTACTGGTAAAGCTAATGCGACTGGCGCAGTAACCGCTTGAACTGAATTCAGGCCCGGAATTTTTTGTCAATAGTCATGGAATGTGCGCCTAGATACTGGCCTGCGCTAATACTTGTTGGTCTTTCTTTATACCATGAGTATTTCTCTTGTCTCTTATAACATGAGTAAAAACTATCAGAATAAACAAGTAGATGATCCGGTGCACACCATGCCGACCGTACTAGTCCACAGAGATATTCCCACCTCTTGTGATTGAAATGTTTCATCGTGGCTCGATGATAACTGACAATCATACTGATTCCCAGATTTCGTTCTTTAGTCTTGCATAAATAAAGAATTTTTTCGTCGCTACCAGTAACCAGGTACTTAGCAGCTAATAATAATTAAACAGCATTTACTTTCAAGTAGACTATGTAAGCAGAAAATATTTTAAGCATAGTGGGAAAGCAGCGTCAATGAGCTTAATTTAACTTCTCGTAGATGTGTTCACAAGATTTTCTTTCTCAAAGGAGCGACGGTAACATTTCCAACCTCGCACGCCATTTTCTATGCGAGACTCCTCTTCCGGCCCTGCTTACTCTAACTTGTCTCCATGCAGTCGATTGCTAGGCAGAGGCCTGGCGAGGGCCTGCTCTCGAGTAGATATCTCCTGCAAAAGTCGCAAGGTTCTGATCGTTTGTGCGCAAGATGGGAGAGGGCATGTATCGATGTGGGAATTCACATGCCCAAGTGGACAGTGCACCCGCACATCGGTCGACAATCGCCGTGGATACAACGACGGTCGTGTGGCGGTACGTATACATATATACACTTTATTATCTGATTATGATTATTTGACGGCTCAGCATACGGTCCGCCAATCTGCGGCTCGCGATCGTCGCTGCTTCCGCTCGCGTTCCGTTGAATAGTGCGGTAGGTCACGAGTTTCGAATCTGGCAGGCAACGGCACGCTCATCGCGGCTTATTCTAGACCGGCAAGTCATTGTCATCGCTGTCTCACATTATCGCAGTGCGATAAAAGGATCTCGACAATCACCTTCACAGGCCGGGCCGGCTGTCTCATTTAAACATGGTGACTCTAAATGATACACGTTAGCGAAAGACATGAATGCAATCGACGGCTACTAAATTCTGACCAGGCTGGCTACTGATTATAAGACATTACGTCATTCGCAGTTCGAAATCCTGCTCGGGTCTGATGGCCAAGCACGCTCGTTAGGAACTAAAAACGGAGTTTAAGTTGGCTCGCTGCGCTTCTTGAATGTAATTTTGTTTTTTAATTGTGTTGTCGTTAAGGTGCGTTTCTTCGGACGGTCTAAGATGTTTGACATTTGTTTTCTGCTGTATTGTATTAAATTGCGGTGCAAGATTTAGTTGGAGACCTCACGATTTGCGTTCGTTTTTCCAGGCGCCTAACGCTCATGCCTGTATTAACCAGTAACACGCAGGTAATATTTTTTTTTGCTCTTTGTTTTGGCAAAATTTAATTTTGCGGGCTTAACATAGCGCTTAATTTCGCCTACATATTTATCTTGCTGGCCTGACTGAAAAGTGGTGCTTTTGCACTTGAAACGTGCCTCGGTTCTATTTTTTACGATTTATCATTCTCTCCCACGGTCGAACTACACCAACATAGTTTAGTGATGGGCCCGCACTGACTTACTGGTTTATTACATCGTGTGTCCCAAGGTCAGCGAAGTCGGACAACCCGAATTTTGCCATCAAAAAATGCTGTTCTCGCTGAACTACCGGCTAATTAACAATTAATGGTATTTCTGTTAATGGAATGCGAGTTCTTTTGAAATAATATTCTCGGCCAGCGATTTGAATCGGGAAAGAGTCGGACCTGTTCGTTGCATCCAGAAGTGATATGTAAAGGCTGCCCCTGCGAACGGTCAGAGTTCGTTTGGGCATTTGCATGCACACTTTCGAGCTAGACTGTCTCCGTGCTTATTCAGCTAGCCTTGTCACGACGTAGCACGTAAATTAGGCAGCACATAACGTGAGTCGTTTTCTACGAATCGCTGTTTCCTCGAACGACTGTTGATCCGATTTTGTCTACCCTCTGGTAATTGATTGGCCTATCGCGAACTCTGTTTCGCAATGCATGCAAACTCACCGCCGAAGCACACTGTCGGATGCCTCATGTACATGCACTCTGCTTCAAAATGTACTGTCTTTCCCCATATGCATGCACCCCACGCACGGCACGCCGCCGCGCACGCGACAGCACGCCATCCACGCATATGTAAGCGTGAGGAGAGTAAAAACCTGGTGGTTTGATTATTAGGCACAACTCTCACGCGCAGTTAGTTAAACAACATTACAGTCGAATTACATCGAACACTAAGTCAAAATAACCATCGTGATATTTTAATGAGAAGTGCAATCCTTTTTAAAAATGGAAATTAAGTAATTTGTAGGGGCACCTAATTGAATGCTCAAATATCACAGGTTGGCGTTTAAGATCAGCTAAAAATACACACCTTGAC
Organism: Priapulus caudatus; assembly: GCF_000485595.1. Classification (NCBI taxonomy): domain Eukaryota; kingdom Metazoa; phylum Priapulida; class Priapulimorpha; order Priapulimorphida; family Priapulidae; genus Priapulus; species Priapulus caudatus. Next base: position 234,632 of record NW_014577474.1, read on the forward strand.
ACCAAATTGAATTGTTGTGCCGCCACATATGATTCTTGCTACGTGAGATCTACGTCAGTTGACAGACTGTTTGTTTGTGTCGAAAGGAAAGCGGCAAAATCGATGCCGTTTAATGCTGTAATTTAAATACACGAAGCATGAAGAACCCATAATTCATATCTCCCATGTATTTTATTTTCTCAAAAAGAAGGACAGTGCTTGTAATATTTTCCACGTGGCAGTAGTCAAAGTTCAAGTCGTGATTAAGTCTAGGTTTAGATCGAATCTAGGAATAAATTAACTTGACTCGCCGCTCCTTTAGAAGATGGAATTAACTGAACATACCACCGGCGTTAATCACTAATTGCAAATAGACGAGGCAAGGCAGTTTTGCAAGCAGCAAAAAATGTTTTCTCAGCTGTTGTGGTGCATTGTAAATAGCTCTATAGGGTTCCATCAGTTTTTTATTTGAAAACCGGATCGAAATACTGGAAGAATCTGCATATCTTTCTGAAGTGATTTCTGAACTTTTGAAAATCTAGTTTGTTGTCAGCGTATGTGTTTGACAATTTTTTTATCAAGCTTTGCCGCTTAAGTCCTTTTTCCGGATATCTGGCTTTTTTGCGATTACATTTATATTTCAATACATTAATATCAATAATTATTAAATGGGCGACCCCAGAAAGGTCAACTCATATCTCACCAATCGTCTACTCGTTACACGCCGAGTGAATCTCGTTTCTTATCAGCGCTTTAGTAAATTTTGATGTAATAGATTAATAGAGATTAATAGAGATTAACAGTTAACGCCGATTGATAAGCAAAGTAATTTTATCAATCTAATTAAAAACAAAGTGTAGGGCATCAGTTTAGGAGTTAAAAAACGAAGGTTAGCTCTGACGCGCGCCAGTGACTGGTGGTAGTGGTGTGCGATCACCCTTTATTCTGGCTTGATGTCGAACCGAGGTCTGGCACTTGCTTCTGCGTTGTGTCTAGTTTTATCATTCTCGCAAGCCCGGGTTCCCTCCCCCGTGCATGTCTTGCTGTCCTCGCTGGGTTGGGAAGTACTTCTCCCACTCAATCCGGCCTTCTCTGGCTACGCATTGGTCATTGGCACTTGTTGATCTATATGTACTCTCCAAACACACTTTTTTGTCTCCCACTTTTTCGATTTGAACAGTCAGGTTAGGCATCTTATTACAGAGAGCAGGTAGATACGTATTATTGCAATAAGGTGAAATCAGCGAAAGGGCGCTAGATATCAACATGTTTATGCTATGTATACTCGTGTGTCCATCGTATTTCAGTATGATGTATATGCTTGTTACAGGGTAATATAATAGGAAATCTTGTTTACGAACGTTCCGAGGTAGTATACTCGTTAGCAGTCAGATATAGTAGTGTCTTGTTTTATAGATAAGCATATTAGTATCTTGTGTAGCAGTCCAGATAAGTAGTGTCTTTGTTTATAATAAGATATTAGTCATCTTGTAGCAGTCAATGGTAAGTCATCCAGCTGCTAGCACGTGAATATACTAGTATCTTGTTTATAATAACGATAGCTAGTATTCTTGTTGATCGAATACAGAGTATCTAGTGTACTGTTTATCCATAAAGATCAGAGTGTCCTTTGTATAAATGAAGATAGTAGTATATTGTTATAATAAGATATTAGTATATTGTTCATCATAAGATAGTAGCTATCTGCTACGGTAGGATGCAGTTGCTCTTCTTACAAAGTAAAATTGTGTATATTTATTGGTAAGTAAGGTGTAGTATCTTCACCCACTACAGCTAACATAGTACTATCTTGTTTACGGTTAACGATACTGTATCTCCTCAAATATGGAATGTGGAATTTTATTACGATTAACAATGTGCATTCAAAGTTGGAGAGTTGTATCGCAGGCTTTTTATAGGAACGGCTCTCGGCGCGTATGCGTTCATGAGCTCCACACGACTGGCTCACACGTTCCAGCAATCACAATATCTCACACAGCAACACACACACACACAGCCCCCCCGGCGCACACACACACACAACACAGCACAGCCACACACACAACACACACACACCCACACGGTTGCCAGCAATCACATATTTCTGCCTCTCTCACACACACCACACACTCCCCACCGCACGCACACACACACCACACGACGTTCCAGAATCACATATCTTCCTCCGTCTCTCATCTCACA
>NW_014577474.1:237159-243546 GCF_000485595.1 Priapulus caudatus
GGGAGGGGAGGTGGGTGGGGGGGGCAGGAGCGAGTATCTTGATCTGTTTTGTCTGCAGGCCTGACTTTTTCATTGAACTATGTGGCAACGACTCTTCGCGGTTGAAATAGTACGAGGTGCTTCGGAGTAGAAAAAACACATAGTCCAAATCCAATTGGGTACGACCATTAGAATATCTGTGGCCGTTCTTCGGGGGCTACTCTCTCTTACGCAAATCCGTGATCCGCTCCTGTACTCGTGCACGGTTAGGGTTTCTCTAATCATTTACATTTCTCTTTGTCGGCACGAAGAAATGATTGGTAGCATACCGCTGATTGGTAGAGAGCGTGGGAGAGAGAGAAGGGGTAGGGAGAAAGAGCGGGGAGGAGAGAGAGAGAAGGGGTAGGGAGAAAGAGCGGGGAGGAGAGAGAGAGAGGAGGGGTAGGGAGAAAGAGCGGGGAGGATTGAGAGGATAGGGAGAAAGAGCTGGGAGGAAAGAGGGAAAGGGTGGCGAGAAAGAGCGGGGGGAGAGGGTAGGGAGAAAGAGCTGGGAGGAAAGAGGGAAAGGGTGGGGAGAAAGAGCGGGGAGAGATGGTAGGGAGAAAGAGGGAAAGGGTAAGGAGAAAGAGCGGGCGGAGAGGGTAGGGAGAAAGAGCGTGGAGCAAAGCGGGAAAGGGTAGGGAGAACGAGCGGGGAGGAAACAGGGAAAGGGTGGGGAGAAAGAGCGGGGAGGAGAGAGAGGGAGGGTAGGGAGAAAGAGCAGGGAGGAGAGAGAGAGAAGTGGTAGGGAGAAAGAGCGGGGAGGAATGAGAGAAGGCACACGTTCTTGTGTATGCTCGTGTTCTTGTTATAAAAGGAGAGATGGAAAAAAACAGCATGAATAAATTTTTCTAGAATAAATATTACGAGCGAAACACACTTAGTAATATTCAGAATTAAACGTAATACATTTTAATACTTGTCTTTGTATGTACATCATGATTCAAGTGTCGGGGGTACCGGATTTTGCTACTTAATGCTTACATAAATAACAGACGGTCTATTTCACATGCATTAATTAAAGTAATAGTGTAAAACTATAGTAATATTTCAACGTACATTGTACACAGGTTCGATTCTAGCGAGCTCAATCATTAAATGTTTTCTTCTTCTTCTTCTTCAATAATTAATGTTAAAGTACTACCCGCACGAACATTCGTTTGCTTCAGGTATGAACACCTGCCGTACTGCAGTTCGGTTGTCCACAATGCCTGTTATACACTTATACATGCTGTTACAAAAATTACTTTAGGGGAATCGAGGAGCGAGCGCAGCGAGACAGAGCTTGATTGAATTTCCTTTAAGAAAGCCGCCCGGTTGTGTTGGCCAATGGCCGGTATGCTAGTCAGATCGAATCGATAGGAATCACTAGCTTGAGATTACTACTTCATGCAGAATTCGTTTCGCCCACCCACGGATGGTCGCTCGGACCCTCTGTTAAGGGTTATGCGAGGGAGGCGTTGCCCGCAGTCAGGCGCTGGCTCATTGTAAGGCCTCTGGATGGTCTTTGCAGCGGGGAGTTCCCTTCACTACTGTCTCTTCTATAATCCTTCCCTTGCGCGAGACGCAAAAACACCAGCCTGAAACAATAGAGCAATGCAGCTGAGCGAGTGTCGCGCGATGTGATTGGTTGAAATAGTGAATATAAAATATGGAGAAAAAAAAGAACTATAATGAATGAATAGAATATGAAAAAAATGGCGTGGATGGAATTTCAATGGTGGTACGTGTGTCTTTACAAGACAAACTTTCTTGGCACGCCATGTTATATGAGAAACAGCGAAAGAGCCCACGCTAGTAGAACTATTCGCGATATATAGTAGCCATAATGATAGAGATATAAGCTAGTGTTGCGTATGATTGTTCGGTCAGAGTGTAATGGACGTTATACAGATTCTACTTATAACGTGTAATATTCGACACGCACCAAATTACGCCGACACGCCTACGCACGCACATACACACGCACGCATGCACGCACGCACGCAGACCTCGCTTAAACATGCGAAATGATGTGCGTTAGATGTGTCCGTGGGGGTTATAGCTTATATATATATATAGCTTATATATATATAATAGCGTAATACATGGCATACCAGTATGAATTATTACATGCAATATACATCAGGCATGCCCTCACGTCCTCGCACACACATACACGTGTGTGCGTGCGTGTGTGTGTGCGTGTGTGTGTGTGTGTGCGTGCGTGTGCGTGTGTGTGTGTGTGTGTGTTTGTGTAGAGGTTCAAACTTACATAATAATACATATTATACTGCTATAGATTATGCAAGTTGTAATATTATTGCATACAATAATCGACACGCGTGCGCGCGCTCATGCACGCGCGCACGAACGCACGCACTCGCGTACATGCGCGCGCGCACGTATATACACGTACAGGCGGAATGAATAGCAACAGGTGTGTGCGTGGAGGCTCAAGCTTATATAGTAAATTATGCAAAGTACACTTATTGCACACACGTACACGCGTGCGCACACTTACACCCACAAACGCGCACACACACGCTCACGCGCGCACACACGCTCACGGGCGCGCACACACGCACGTACACGCATACGCGAAATGAGTAATAAGTGGTCGCGTTTGCGCGCGTTCGCGTCACGGCGTGACGGACAGACGCACACGCGACGCAGACGCGGACGCAGACGCAGTCGCAGTCTCAGGCGCAGGCGCAGACGCAGACGCAGATGCAGACTCGGACGCAGACGCAATCGCAGACTTATATGCAGTCACAGACGCAGACTTAGACGCGGACGCAGACGCAGACTTAGACGCAGTCGCAGACTTATACGCAAACGCAGACGCAGACGCAGATGCAGACTTAGACGCGGACGCAGAATCGGACGCAGTCGCAGACGTAGACGCGGACGCGGACCAGACTTAGACGCGGACGTGGACGCAGACGCAGACGCGGACGCTGACGCAGACGCAGACGCGGACGCGGACGCTGACGCTGACGCAGACGCAGAACGCACTTACCGTCGTTTGAGCACTGATGTGGCATGTAGTTCCGATTGAACGGACTGCAGTTTGGCAGCCAGATGTCTTCCATGAGCACGAATGGCGCCTCGAGCACCAGCTCCCGATGCAGCTCGCACTTGGACATCTTCGACATGCCATGAAGGTCGTTGAAGTCACGCTTCTGCATCGGGTTTGCGTGCGCCAGCGCCAGTAGCGCGGCGGCGGCGAGCAGACTAACTAAGCGTGCGGTTGTGTCCACATTCATCGTGTTGTCGTTGTTGCTGTGTGCGAGCGTGTATGAGGCAGAAGGCGTACCTGGCGGTGAAGGGCTACTACCTATATCTAAATCTCCTTCAGCTTCCTCTTGCGCTGCTGCTGCTGCTGCTGGTGCTCTTAGGAGGAGAGCCTGTGATTGCCTGTGAGTGTCTGTGATTGCCGCTCCCTGGATGCGCACGCCTTATATAGCGCGCTCGCCCTAGCCGCACATGCATGAACAAACTACGTCACAGCCGGCGCAGCCAATAGATCTAGAGAGATAGCTGCAAGCCGAGAGCAGGTAGTAACGAGACTCTCGGGGAGGCACGTAATGATGAAGAAGGAGGAAGCAGATGAAACCATAAAACACGAGCCGCGTCCGAGTGTTGCGGCAAGGCGCAAGTATGATGGCCCGTGAGGCCGTTTGAATAATGCCGCATTATATATAATATATATATGTGTGCGTGTGTGTGTGCGTGCGTGCATGCGTGCGTGTGTGCGCGCACGTGCGTATGTATGTGTGTATGTGTGTGTGCGTGTGTGCGTGCGTGCGTGGTGTCTAGGCGTGCGTGCGTGCGTGCGTGCGTGCGTGTATGCGTGCGTACCTGCCTGCTTCACCTCACACGCGTCAAGCGTACGTATGCGTGTGTCATGTTATTACTGCTCCAACGACTAAGTATATATGACACCTGCGGAACATCAAAGTGTCTAGACTACATCAAGTAATTTATTTACCAACCTCTATAGCAATAAAGTTATCGAATAATACCGATATTCATGTAAGGAAAATAAGGACGTGGTGCGCGTCTATAGTTAGATGGGGAGACGCGGCCGTCGCGTCCTGTAGTTAAGATAATAGATCTTTTGTCATTGATGTAGTATTCGATGCGGTTTTCTCGTTAGCTCTTTTTTCTGAAGCTAGCTAGCCGTTAAGAATTACTTTGTTGTGAGATTGTTTCATTAGTCAAGCGGATGATAACGTTGCACTAATGATGTACCGCCGCATTTCTAATGTGCTATGTCCTATTAATTAGTGTGAAATTTGAGTCTCGGACTATATTTCACAGTAACGATTTCGATATGGGGACGTTGCTGTGGGACTTCGAACGACAGCGCGAAACAGTATGCAGATTTGATGTTTGAAGGCTGCTGAAATTGTATAATGTTGCGTGCGATTTGACTTGCTAATCTTAGATCTAAAAGAAGACGCTCATGTTCGGAAAAAGTGGGAGTTTTCTGTGTACGTAATAGATTTTGCTTGCAGCAAAGATTTTCATAATATTTTTTAAACGAATTCATGTTATTTCATCATTATAATTGCAGTATTTATAAATACTTATTAGGCCGAGACAGAGGGAAACTACACGTCATATTTTATACAGTCTGAAGGTCGCCCGAAAGTCCTATTATTTTGTAGATAATTCAAAAAAATCCCTAAAATTCAGTTTGTTGATACTGCATACCTTTGATTATAGCGCTTTTTTTAAATTATGAATCGGAAATTCCCAGCAATAAAGGTGATTAATAAACCATGTACCTACATATCGCATGTTACCGGACAATGCGTGACCTGCGCATTATGCTGGAAAACTGCTGAACGTACAACGTCGCATTTGCCAAAAATCTGCAGATTTAAAACAGAAAGTCTTGTGCATTGTTCACGTGTGTAGTCCTTCGTGTATTCTACATATGGTAGTATTACACACACGCACGCACGCAATCACGCACGCACGCACGCACGCACGCACGCACGCACACACACACACACACACACACACACACACATACACGTACACACACACACGTCTAAATATACAACATGTTCTGCTTGCATCTATGACAAATACGACATACGCATATACGCTCTTCTATGACACGATTTGTCATAGGAAGATATTCTTCCTATGACAAATATTGGCTCTTTACAGCTGAAATTCACTGCTTGCGTTCATAATAGCGCTCATAAACTCCTATGATGCGCACAACACATACAACAATATTTGTCAATCTAAAGGGAAAAAGTTTAGGTCTTAATCTAAGTCTAAGACTAAAGAGAAGACTAAGTCTAAAGGGAAAAAGTTTAGGTCTTAGTCTAAGTCTATGACTAAAGAGAAAATATCCAAATCTAAGTCTACGACTGAGACTAAAGTCTTAGTCTAAGTCTAAAACTAAAGAGAAGACTAAATGCAAGAGACCATTGTCTTGTGCTCATGCAGTGTGTCAGATTGATTGAGATAAGTGACTGTTTTGTAAAGCGCACATATAACATGTTGAAAATATATCTAGAATCTAGTGTGATTTAGCTCACCACCCAGACAGTACATTTGGAGACATTAAGAAGGTAATTTAATATTAGGAAGCAGCAGGACAGCAAGAACGCATGCACTCCCATTATTTATTGTGGAGGCTACCGTAAATCGTTAGCGATATGTATACATTTCTTCTATATGCCACTGCATCAATAAGCGATCAGCCGCGTAAGCTTCGTAAACATCGTGAAATACAGTCACTGTCTCGTAAATTGACAACGTCAGACTGCACATACTATTTGATTAGACTCATTTAATGGTTTCCAGTGTCATCATCACACTCTGTCTCATTACTGTTCACTGTGCTTCTATTACATTCTGCATTGGGATTTATAATTTCTTTGAGTCATTGCTGCTACTCTTTCATCCTGGCTTGAGATTATGTCATTCTGTGCAATTTCGCTACGTATTGTGATGGTTCTGTTTTATCCCGTGCTGTTATTATGCTCTTCTGTGATTGGTTGCTAACGTGTCGACGTCGTCGTGTGCTATCGCATTGCAGTCGACGCCAGCAGAGCGGGAACCGGAAACCTGGAGATTGTCATCTCGTGTGCGGACGTGAAAATCCCCAACTATGTGCAGAACGAGGGCAACGCACGGTACGTGCACACATACGCACGCACGCATACACGTGCGCACGCATACACTCATGCATGCATGTACACACGCACGCATACACTCATGCATGCATGTACGCACGCACACATACACTCACGCGTGCACGCATGCACGCATACACTCACGCACGTACGGACGCACGCACACATACACTCACGCGTGCACGCATGCACGCATACACTCACGCACGTACGGACGCACGCA